>NC_090727.1:129831263-129843763 GCF_036898095.1 Palaemon carinicauda | reverse complement strand
GAGGAAGGAGACGACCTAGGAGGGCATGTTTACATCCGATTGAGCGGAATTCCGAATTTCCGCTGCGACCAGTCCTTCGGGTGCGTCCACGAGGGCATGGCCGACCTGTGGAGGGTGGTCAATTCAATTGACGAAATTGGTTATCAAATGAAGTTATTCATATCAGACTGTGGCGTGGTTTTGTCCAGATAACTAACTGGATTTTGAAATTTGCTGAAACACAAGCAATTCTAAGGCTAGTCAGTCAGGTGGTTGGAATGAAAGTGACTGGGTGGATTTTGAAATTTCCTGAAACAAACAATTCTAAGGCTAGCCAGTCAGGTGACTGGAATGAAAGTGACTGGGTGGAGTTTGAAATTTGCTGAAACTCAAGTAATTCTAAGGCTAGCCAGTCAGGTGACTGGAATGAAAGTGACTGGATGGATTTTGAAATTTGCTGAAACTCAAGCAATTCTAAGGCTAGTCAGTCAGGTGACTGGAATGAAAGTGACTGGGTGAATTTTGAAATTTGCTGAAACTCAAGCAATTCTAAGACTAGCCAGTCAGGTGACTGGAATGAAAGTGACTGGGTGAATTTTGAAATTTGCTGAAACTCAAGTAATTCTAAGGCTAGCCAGTCAGATGACTGGAATGAAAGTGACTGGGTGGAGTTTGAAATTTGCTGAAACTCGAGTAATTCTAAGGCTAGCCAGTCAGGTGACTGGAATGAAAGTGACTGGGTGAATTTTGAAATTTGCTGAAACTCGAGTAATTATAAGGCTAGCCAGTCAGGTTACTGGAATGAAAGGGACTGGGTGAATTTTGAAATTTGCTGAAACTCGAGTAATTCTAAGGCTAGCCAGTCAGGTTACTGGAATGAAAGTGACTGGGTGAATTTTGAAATTTGCTGAAACTCGAGTAATTCTAAGGCTAGCCAGTCAGGTGACTGGAATGAAAGTGACTGGGTGAATTTTGAAATTTGCTGAAACTCGAGAGTGACTGGGTGAATTTTGAAATTTGCTGAAACTCGAGTAATTCTAAGGCTAGCCAGTCAGGTTACTGGAATGAAAGTGACTGGGTGAATTTTGAAATTTGCTGAAACTCGAGTAATTCTAAGGCTAGCCAGTCAGGTTACTGGAATGAAAGTGACTGGGTGAATTTTGAAATTTGCTGAAACTCGAGAGTGACTGGGTGAATTTTGAAATTTGCTGAAACTCGAGTAATTCTAAGGCTAGCCAGTCAGGTTACTGGAATGAAAGTGACTGGGTGAATTTTGAAATTTGCTGAAACTCAAGCAATTCTAAGGCTAGCCAGTCAGGTGACTGGAATAAAAGTGACTGGGTGAATTTTGAAATTTGCTGAAACTCGAGAGTGACTGGGTGAATTTTGAAATTTGCTGAAACTCGAGAGTGACTGGGTGAATTTTGAAATTTGCTGAAACTCGAGAGTGACTGGGTGAATTTTGAAATTTGCTGAAACTCAAGTAATTCTAAGGCTAGCCAGTCAGGTGACTGGAATGAAAGTGACTGGGTGAATTTTGAAATTTGCTGAAACTCAAGTAATTCTAAGGCTAGCCAGTCAGGTTACTGGAATGAAAGTGACTGGGTGAATTTTGAAATTTGCTGAAACTCAAGTAATTCTAAGGCTAGCCAGTCAGGTGACTGGAATGAAAGTGACTGGGTGAATTTTGAAATTTGCTGAAACTCAAGTAATTCTAAGGCTAGTCAGTCAGGTGACTGGAATGAAAGTGACTGGGTGAATTTTGAAATTTGCTGAAACTCAAGTAATTCTAAGGCTAGCCAGTCAGGTTACTGGAATGAAAGTGACTGGGTGAATTTTGAAATTTTCTGAAACTCAAGTAATTCTAAGGCTAGCCAGTCAGGTGACTGGAATGAAAGTGACTGGATGGATTTTGAAATTTCCTGAAACAAAAGCAATTCTAAGGCTAGCCAGTCAGGTGACTGGAATGAAAGTGACTGGGTGAATTTTGAAATTTGCTGAAACTCAAGTAATTCTAAGGCTAGCCAGTCAGGTGACTGGAATGAAAGTGACTGGATGGATTTTGAAATTTGCTGAAACCCAAGCAATTCTAAGGCTAGCCAGTCAGGTGACTGGAATGAAAGTGACTGGATGGATTTTGAAATTTCCTGAAACAAAAGCAATTCTAAGGCTAGCCAGTCAGGTTACTGGAATGAAAGTGACTGGGTGAATTTTGAAATTTGCTGAAACTCAAGTAATTCTAAGGCTAGCCAGTCAGGTGACTGGAATGAAAGTGACTGGATGGATTTTGAAATTTCCTGAAACAAAAGCAATTCTAAGGCTAGCCAGTCAGGTTACTGGAATGAAAGTGACTGGGTGAATTTTGAAATTTGCTGAAACTCAAGTAATTCTAAGGCTAGCCAGTCAGGTGACTGGAATGAAAGTGACTGGATGGATTTTGAAATTTGCTGAAACCCAAGCAATTCTAAGGCTAGCCAGTCGGGTGACTGGAATGAAAGTGACTGGGTGAATTTTGAAATTTGCTGAAACTCAAGCAATTCTAAGGCTAGCCAGTCAGGTGACTGGAATGAAAGTGACTGGGTGAATTTTGAAATTTGCTGAAACTCGAGAGTGACTGGGTGAATTTTGAAATTTGCTGAAACTCGAGTAATTCTAAGGCTAGCCAGTCAGGTGACTGGAATGAAAGTGACTGGATGGATTTTGAAATTTGCTGAAACCCAAGCAATTCTAAGGCTAGCCAGTCAGGTTACTGGAATGAAAGTGACTGGGTGAATTTTGAAATTTGCTGAAACTCGAGTAATTCTAAGGCTAGCCAGTCAGGTGACTGGAATGAAAGTGACTGGATGGATTTTGAAATTTGCTGAAACCCAAGCAATTCTAAGGCTAGCCAGTCAGGTTACTGGAATGAAAGTGACTGGGTGAATTTTGAAATTTGCTGAAACTCGAGTAATTCTAAGGCTAGCCAGTCAGGTGACTGGAATGAAAGTGACTGGGTGAATTTTGAAATTTGCTGAAACTCAAGCAATTCTAAGGCTAGCTAGTCAGGTTACTGGAATGAAAGTGACTGGGTGAATTTTGAAATTTGCTGAAACTCGAGTAATTCTAAGGCTAGCCAGTCAGGTGACTGGAATGAAAGTGACTGGATGGATTTTGAAATTTGCTGAAACCCAAGCAATTCTAAGGCTAGCCAGTCAGGTTACTGGAATGAAAGTGACTGGGTGAATTTTGAAATTTGCTGAAACTCGAGTAATTCTAAGGCTAGCCAGTCAGGTGACTGGAATGAAAGTGACTGGATGGATTTTGAAATTTGCTGAAACCCAAGCAATTCTAAGGCTAGCCAGTCAGGTTACTGGAATGAAAGTGACTGGGTGAATTTTGAAATTTGCTGAAACTCGAGTAATTCTAAGGCTAGCCAGTCAGCTGACTGGAATGAAAGTGACTGAGTGAATTTTGAAATTTGCTGAAACTCAAGTAATTCTAAGGCTAGCCAGTCAGGTTACTGGAATGAAAGTGACTGGGTGAATTTTGAAATTTGCTGAAACTCGAGTAATTCTAAGGCTAGCCAGTCAGGTGACTGGAATGAAAGTGACTGGGTGAATTTTGAAATTTGCTGAAACTCAAGTAATTCTAAGGCTAGCCAGTCAGGTGACTGGAATGAAAGTGACTGGGTGAATTTTGAAATTTGCTGAAACTCGAGTAATTCTAAGGCTAGCCAGTCAGGTTACTGGAATGAAAGTGACTGGGTGAATTTTGAAATTTGCTGAAACTCAAGCAATTCTAAGGCTAGCCAGTCAGGTGACTGGAATGAAAGTGACTGGGTGAATTTTGAAATTTGCTGAAACTCAAGCAATTCTAAGGCTAGCTAGTCAGGTGACTGGAATGAAAGTGACTGGGTGAATTTTGAAATTTGCTGAAACTCAAGCAATTCTAAGGCTAGCTAGTCAGGTGACTGGAATGAAAGTGACTGGGTGAATTTTCAAATTTGCTGAAACTCAAGCAATTCTAAGGCTAGCCAGTCGGGTGACTGGAATGAAAGTGACTGGGTGAATTTTGAAATTTGCTGAAACCCAAGCAATTCTAAGGCTAGCCAGTCGGGTGACTGGAATGAAAGTGACTGGATGGATTTTGAAATTTGCTGAAACCCAAGCAATTCTAAGGCTAGCCAGTCAGGTTACTGGAATGAAAGTGACTGGGTGAATTTTGAAATTTGCTGAAACTCGAGTAATTCTAAGGCTAGCCAGTCAGGTGACTGGAATGAAAGTGACTGGATGGATTTTGAAATTTGCTGAAACCCAAGCAATTCTAAGGCTAGCCAGTCAGGTTACTGGAATGAAAGTGACTGGGTGAATTTTGAAATTTGCTGAAACTCGAGTAATTCTAAGGCTAGCCAGTCAGGTGACTGGAATGAAAGTGACTGGGTGAATTTTGAAATTTGCTGAAACTCAAGCAATTCTAAGGCTAGCCAGTCAGGTGACTGGAATGAAAGTGACTGGGTGAATTTTGAAATTTGCTGAAACTCAAGCAATTCTAAGGCTAGCCAGTCAGGTTACTGGAATGAAAGTGACTGGGTGAATTTTGAAATTTGCTGAAACTCGAGTAATTCTAAGGCTAGCCAGTCAGGTGACTGGAATGAAAGTGACTGGGTGAATTTTGAAATTTGCTGAAACTCTAGAGTGACAGGGTGAATTTTCAAATTTGCTGAAACTCAAGCAATTCTAAGGCTAGCCAGTCGGGTGACTGGAATGAAAGTGACTGGGTGAATTTTGAAATTTGCTGAAACCCAAGCAATTCTAAGGCTAGCCAGTCGGGTGACTGGAATGAAAGTGACTGGGTGAATTTTGAAATTTGCTGAAACCCAAGCAATTCTAAGGCTAGCCAGTCAGGTGACTGGAATGAAAGTGACTGGGTGAATTTTGAAATTTGCTGAAACCCAAGCAATTCTAAGGCTAGCCAGTCAGGTGACTGGAATGAAAGTGACTGGGTGAATTTTGAAATTTGCTGAAACCCAAGCAATTCTAAGGCTAGCCAGTCAGGTGACTGGAATGAAAGTGACTGGGTGGATTTTGAAATTTGCTGAAACCCAAGCAATTCTAAGGCTAGCCAGTCAGGTGACTGGAATGAAAGTGACTGGGTGGATTTTGAAATTTGCTGAAACCCAAGCAATTCTAAGGCTAGTCAGTCAGGTGACTGGAATGAAAGTGACTGGGTGGATTTTGAAATTTGCTGAAACTCAAGCAATTCTAAGGCTAGTCAGTCAGGTGACTGGAATGAAAGTGACTGGGTGGATTTTGAAATTTGCTGAAACTCAAGCAATTCTAAGGCTAGCCAGTCAGGTGACTGGAATGAAAGTGACTGGGTGGATTTTGAAATTTGCTGAAACTCAAGCAATTCTAAGGCTAGCCAGTCAGGTGACTGGAATGAAAGTGACTGGGTGGATTTTGAAATTTGCTGAAACTCTAGTAATTCTAAGGCTAGTCAGTCAGGTGACTGGAATGAAAGTGACTGGGTGGATTTTGAAATTTGCTGAAACTCAAGTAATTCTAAGGCTAGCCAGTCAGGTGACTGGAATGAAAGTGACAGGGTGGATTTTGAAATTTGCTGAAACTCAAGCAATTCTAAGGCTAGCCAGTCAGGTGACTGGAATGAAATCACAAGTCAATAACTATATTATTAGTAGTATTACTTGTTAAGCTACAACCCTAGTTGGAAAAGCAGGATGCTATAAGCCCAGGGGCTCCAGCAGGGAAAATAGCTCAGTAAGGAAATAAAAACAAAAATAAAATATTTCAAGAAGAGCAACAACACTACAATAAATATCTCCTATATATATATATAAAAAACTTTAACAAAACAAGGGTAAGAGAAACAAGACGGAACAGCGCACCCGAGTGTAACCTCAAGCAAGAGAACTCTAACCCAAGACAGTGGAAGACCATGGTACACAGGCTATGGCACTTCTGATACAGGCACTAACATATAGCAGTAAGGAAAATCTTAACATGCATGATTCCATACAACTGAATAAACTAATTCATATCATATAGTAATAGGCACGTTAGTACCTTTGGTTCCTGCAATCTCACCTTGTGAGCAAAGGATGGGAGGAGGGTTTAGGGGGAGCCTATAGGTCTATCTGAATTGCCTGGCCCTCCTTGGTCCTAGCTTGGAGGAGAGGGGGCTTGGGAGCTGATCTTATGTATATATGCTGTCTCTAGGATATTATCCTGCTTACAAGGGCAATGTCACTGTCCCTTGCCTCTGCCATTCATGAGCGGCCTTTAAACCTTTAAGAGTTGAATATAAGCTTCATAAATTCTATCAATTAATTAATTAATAAATTAATGGTGATTTTTGGGAATGATTTTTCATTACCAATAAACACCTGAGGTTTTGTGACCTAATTAGCCTTAGAATAAAATTATAATTATTAAATACAATTATAATTATTTTTGATGGAGAAAATAATATATAAATCTTATGATGTATGATCCCATTCTGAAGTAAAAGTTATAATACAAAGTTGGTTTTTCCCTCCCTAATCCCGTGAAATAGAGTAAATCCCACACCAAGGATTTCTTCGAAATTAAATCTCAAAATAGAGTAAATCCCACACCAAGGATTTCTGTGAAATTTAATCCCAAAACATAGTAAATCCCACACCAAGGATTTCTGTGAAATTAAATCCCAAAATAGAGTAAATCCAACACCAAGGATTTCTGTGAAATTAAATCCCAAAGTAGAGTAAATCCAACAACAAGGATTTCTGTTAAATTAAATCCCTAAATAGAGTAAATCCAACACCAAGGATTTCTGTGAAATTAAATCCCAAAATAGAGTAAATCCAACTCCAAGGATTTCTGTGAAATTAAATCCCAAAATAGAGTAAATCCAACTCCAAGGATTTCTGTGAAATTGAATCCCAAAATAGAGTAAATCCCACAGCAAGGATTTCTGTGAAATTAAATCCCAAAATAGAGTAAATCCCACAGCAAGGATTTCTGTGAAATTAAATCCCAAAATAGAGTAAATGCAACTCCAAGGATTTCTGTGAAATTAAATCCCAAAATAGAGTAAATCCAACAGCAAGGATTTCTGTGAAATTAAATCCCAAAATAGAGTAAATCCAACACCAAGGATTTCTGTGAAATTAAATCCCAAAATAGAGTAAATCCAACACCAAGGATTTCTGTGAAATTAAATCCCAAAGTAGAGTAAATCAAACACCAAGGATTTCTGTTAAATTAAATCCCTAAATAGAGTAAATCCAACACCAAGGATTTCTGTGAAATTAAATCCCAAAATAGAGTAAATCCCACAGCAAGGATTTCTGTGAAATTAAATCCCAAAATAGAGTAAATCCCACAGCAAGGATTTCTGTGAAATTAAATCCCAAAATAGAGTAAATGCAACTCCAAGGATTTCTGTGAAATTAAATCCCAAAGTAGAGTAAATCTAACACCAAGGATTTCTGTGAAATTAAATCCCAAAATAGAGTAAATCCAACACCAAGGATTTCTGTGAAATTAAATCCCAAAATAGAGTAAATCCAACACCAAGGATTTCTGTGAAATTAAATCCCAAAGTAGAGTAAATCCAACACCAAGGATTTCTGTTAAATTAAATCCCTAAATAGAGTAAATCCAACTCCAAGGATTTCTGTGAAATTAAATCCCAAAATAGAGTAAATCCCACAGCAAGGATTTCTGTGAAATTAAATCCCAAAATAGAGTAAATCCCACAGCAAGGATTTCTGTGAAATTAAATCCCAAAATAGAGTAAATGCAACTCCAAGGATTTCTGTGAAATTAAATCCCAAAGTAGAGTAAATCTAACACCAAGGATTTCTGTGAAATTAAATCCCAAAATAGAGTAAATCCAACACCAAGGATTTCTGTTAAATTAAATCCCAAAATAGAGTAAATCCAACACCAAGGATTTCTGTGAAATTAAATCCCAAAGTAGAGTAAATCCAACACCAAGGATTTCTGTTAAATTAAATCCCTAATTAGAGTAAATCCAACACCAAGGATTTCTGTGAAATTAAATCCCAAAATAGAGTAAATCCAACACCAAGGATTTCTGTGAAATTAAATCCCAAAATAGAGTAAATCCAACTCCAAGGATTTCTGTGAAATTAAATCCCAAAATAGAGTAAATCCAACACCAAGGATTTCTGTTAAATTAAATCCCAAAATAGAGTAAATCCCACAGCAAGGATTTCTGTGAAATTAAATCCCAAAATAGAGTAAATCCAACTCCAAGGATTTCTGTGAAATTGAATCCCAAAATAGAGTAAATCCCACAGCAAGGATTTCTGTGAAATTAAATCCCAAAATAGAGTAAATCCAACACCAAGGATTTCTGTGAAATTAAATCCCTAAAAAGAGTAAATCCAACACCAAGGATTTCTGTGAAATTAAATCCCTAAATAGAGTAAATCCAACACCAAGGATTTCTGTGAAATTAAATCCCTAAATAGAGAAAATCCCACACCGAGGATTTCTGTGAAATTAAATCCCTAAATAGAGTAAATCCAACGAAAAGGATTTCTGTGAAATTAAATCCCAAAATAGAGTAAATCCAACAAAAAGGATTTCTGTGAAATAAAATCCCTAAATAGAGAAAATCCCACACCGAGGATTTCTGTGAAATTAAATCCCTAAATAGAGTAAATCCAACGAAAAGGATTTCTGTGAAATTAAATCCCAAAATAGAGTAAATCCCACAGCAAGGATTTCTGTGAAATTAAATCCCAAAATAGAGTAAATCCCACAGCAAGGATTTCTGTGAAATTAAATCCCAAAATAGAGTAAATCCCACAGCAAGGATTTCTGTGAAATTAAATCCCAAAATAGAGTAAATCCCACAGCAAGGATTTCTGTGAAATTAAATCCCAATATAGATTAAATCCAACACCAAGGTTTTCTGTGAAATTAAATCCCTAAATAGAGTAAATCCAACACCAAGGATTTCTTCGAAATTAAATCCCAAAATAGAGTAAATCCACCACAATGTCTACGGTTGATTAAAAAACTAATCAGATTTATGGATTAATGGAATTTCGCCCAAATGGCAAAGCGTTGGGGTGGTGAGACCATTCATTATTAATAAGAATCTGAAATGATACTTGTAATAATGAGAACTAGAGGGGCACTCAGTAGAGCACAGACCTCCGCCGTGGCAGCTTATTTCTCGACCCTGACCTTTGCCTGGCCCTCCCTGGTCCTAGCTTGGGTGCTGATCATATATATATATATATATATATATATATATATATATATATATATATATATATATATATATATATATATATATATATATATATATACGGACAATTGAGAGAGCACCTCCGCGTGTTTCTCTATATTCGCCTAAAAATGTTGTGCCAGCCATTCCACATTTTCTTCACCGAATCTGTAGAACTTTTTGTAATCGTAAGGTAATGTTGTATGGCGATTTTGTTAAGTTTTCTTTATACGAATTTGGAGAAAGGCCGCCATCAGATCCAGTTCACATGAGTTTCAAGCCCCTAGTGAGCTGCCTTAAACTTTTTTAAGCAATTGCTGGGAAGCAAAAGCAATTGCTATGTTTTATTCATGGGAAATGAAGCAATTGCTGATCATTTCTAAGCATTTGCTTGAGCTTAAGCATCTACTCTAAGCATTTGCTACTAGCACAAGCATTTACTATGTTTTATTCATTAGAACTGAAGCAATTGCTTTAAAATCCAAGCAAAAGCATTTGGTGAGGTTCTATTCATCAGGGCAATGTCAGTTCCTTGCCTCTGCCATTCATGAGCGGCCTTTAAGCCTTCAAATATGTTATCTAGGTGCAAGTCAAGACAAATCCACAGTTGCAGTAGATAAATAATGCTTACAGTGTACCCCTTGAATAACGCTGACGGCAATACAACCTTTAGGAGACATCACTATGATTTATTTTTTCTAAAGAAGCTGCTGACAGAAAGAAATCAAATTAAAGGCGATAATCTATAAATGTAATTTTGGGTTGGCAATTCCATATGCAAATTCAATCATGTTCTCCGATAGTTGATTATGCACCCACTGATTCGTCCTCCTAATATCCGATCTTATCAGTCACGGCATCATTCGCGATTGCAATTGCTTCGTGGCCTTGCAACGGTAGGTGAATGGTAACCTATTGATAATTTTATCCCGTTTAAAAAATAAAATAAGATATAATTTTCAATTTTGCAACCTATTGATAATTTTATACAGTTAAAATTTTTTTTTTAAATATAATTTTCAATTTCGCAACGCCAGGTAAATCGTAACATATCAATCATTTTATCCCATTTAAACAAGAAGTTTAAAATATCAATATTCAAAATGACAACGCCAGGTAAATTGTAACCTATCAATAATTTCATCCAGTTCAGAAAAAAACGAAGTTTGAAATATAATTTTCAATTTTGCAACGCCAGGTAAATCGTAACCTATTAATAATTTCATCCCGTTCAAAAAAAAAAAAAAAAGTTTAAAATATAATTTTCAATATTACAACGCCAGGTAAATCTTGTCCTGTCAATCATTTTATCCCATTTAAAAAGGAATTTAAATTTCAATAATCAAAATTACGACGCCAGGTAAATCGTTACCTGTCAATCATTTTATCCCATTTAAAAAGAAATTTAAATTTCAATAATCAAAATTACGACGACAGGTAAATCATTACCTATCAATCATTTTATCCCATTTAATAAGGAATTTAAATTTCAATAATCAAAATTGCGACGCCAGGTAAATCTTTACCTATCAATCATTTTATCCCATTTAAAAAGAAATTTAAATTTCAATAATCAAAATTGCGACGCCAGGTAAATCGTTACCTGTCAATCATTTCATCCAGTTTATAAAAGGGGGGTTTAAAATATCAGTCTCTGGTGGGAAAAGGAGATATATTTTGGACTTTCCAGTGACACATTTCCTCCCTCCCTCTCTCTCTCTCTCTCTCTCTCTCTCTCTCTCTCTCTCTCTCTCTCTCTCTCTCTCTCTCATACGTTTTGTTACAAGTTTCAGTAATGTACCCATCTTATAAAGCTTTAGATGATAATAATAATAATAATAATAATAATAATAATAATAATAATAATAATAATTGAAAGGAAAATATTACATTTCAAAGAATTTTTTAAATAATTCATAATCTAACAATCATCTTATCGAGTTCAAATAACAGATTTGAAATATCAGTATTCAATATTGCAACACCATGTAAGTTGCAGCCTATTAATCATTTTATCCCATTTAAAAAAAAAATAAATATAATTTTCATGATTGCAACGCCAGGCAATTCGTAACCAATCAATCATTTCATAGTTTAAAAAAAGGTGTTTAAAATCATATACGTAGTTGCAAAGCAAAGTAAACTCTTATATCAGCTTAATAGCATCTGCAACGCCAGGTAAATAGTAACCTGTCAATCATTTCATCCAGTTTATAAAAAGGGGGGTTTTAAAATACCAGTATTCGTAATTTCACAATGTATCTGGTGGGTAAAAGAGATATATTTTGGACTTTCCAGTGACACATTTCCTCTCTCTCTCTCTCTCTCTCTCTCTCTCTCTCTCTCTCTCTCTCTCTCTCTCTCTCTCTCTCTCTCTCTCTCTCTCTCTCTCTCTCTCTCTCTCCTCTCCATACGTTTTGTTACAAGTTTCAGTAATGTACCCATCTTATAAAGCTTGAGATGATGATAATAATAATAATAATAATAATAATAATAATAATAATAATAATAATAATAATAATAATAATTGAAAGGAAAATATTACATTTCAAAGAATTTTTTAAATAATTCATAATCTAACAATCATCTTATCTAGTTAAAATAACAGATTTGAAATATTAATAATCATTATTGCAACACCATGTAAATTGCAGCCTATTAATCATTTTATCCCATCTAAAAAAAAAAATTAGTTTAAAATATAATTTTCATGATTCCAACGCCAGGCAATTCGTAACCAATCAAACATTTCATAGTTTAAAATGTGTTTAAAATCATATTCGTAGTTGCAAAGCAAAGTAAACTCTTACATCAGCTTAATAGCATCTGCAACGCCAGGTAAATCGGAACCTGTCAATCATTTCATCCAGTTTATAAAAAGGGGGTTTTAAAATATCAGTATTCGTAATTTCACAATGTATCTGATGGGTAAAAGAGATATATTTTGGACCTTCCAGTGACACATTTCCTCTCTCTCTCTCTCTCTCTCTCTCTCTCTCTCTCTCTCTCTCTCTCTCTCTCTCTCTCTCTCTCTCTCTCTCTCTCTCATACGCTTTGTTACGAGTTTCAGTAATGTACCCATCTTATAAAGCTTGAGATGATGATGATAATAATAATAATAATAATAATAATAATAATAATCTAAAGGAAAATATTACATTTCAAAGAAGTTTTTAAATAATTCATAATCTAACAATCATCTTATCAAGTTCAAATAACGGATATGAAATATTAATAATCATTATTGCAACACCATGTAAATTGCAGCCTATTAA
>NC_090727.1:129818763-129826263 GCF_036898095.1 Palaemon carinicauda | reverse complement strand
GAACAATGACATTTAAATAAATATTTCCTATATAAACTATGAAAACTTTAACAAATCAAAAGGAAGAAAAACGAGATAGAATAGTGTGCCAGAGTGTACCCTCAAGCAAGAGAACTCTAACCCAAGACAGTGGAAGATCATGGTACAGAGGCTATGGCACTATCCAAGACTAGAGAACAAGGGTTTGATTTTGGAGTGTCCTTCTCCTAGAAGAACATTGATAGTAATGAATATATTTCGAAACTATTCAAATTAGTGGGGATCCCTTAACGTGGTGAAAGGGTATGTGCATCACCATGATCAGCAAAGCTGTACTAGTCAGGGCCACCCTCAACCTAGTTTGCTGTGAGCGATCGGACAAAAACCTTTCACCTTCACCAATCCGCAGCTTGGTGATGAAAACTGATCAAACCCCAGACATAACTAAGGATATGTCCGAGTCCTTTGTCCTGCAGTGGACTAGAAACGGCTGCATTTGTCATTGTATATCAATTGGTGTCTTTTATATATATATATATATATATATATATATATATATATATATATATATATATTGATATATATAAAAGTATATATACATATATATATACATATATAAGTATATATATATATATATACATATATTTATTGATATATATTAAAGTATATATACATATATATATATACATATATAAGTATATATATATATATATATATATATATGTATATATACATACATACATACATGTATACATAATAAATATATATATATATATATATTATATATATATACATATACATATAACATTGTTTTATGGATCATTCACTGTATACATCTCTGATCGCGCATACAATCATGATTATTCATCAACTCACCTATGTCCCTATTCTAGAATTATATATATATATATATATATATATATATATATATATATATATATATATACATATAAATATATATATATATTCATATATATATATATATATACATATATATATATATATATATATATATATATATATATATATATATATATATATATATATATTAGTAATTTAAATTATGCCAAATATGACTATTTTAGTTAGCCGGATTTGGGTCGAACAAGCAGTCATTTACATACACACACAAAAAAAAAAGAAAAAAAAATATTTTTCTCACGAATTATAGGCAGTAGGCTGGCCAGGGCACCATCCACCCGTTGAGATACTACCGCCAGTGTTATTGGGTCCTTTGACTGGCCAGACAGTACTACATTGGATCCCCCTCTCTAGTTACGGCTCATTTTTTCCTTTGCCTGCACATAAACAGAATAGTCTGGCCTATTTCATACGCATTCTACTGTGTCCTCATACACTTAACCACACTGAGATTACCAAACAATTCTCTCTCAAAGGGTTAACTGCTGCACTGTAATAGTTCAGTGGCTACTTTCCTCTTGGCAAGGGTAGAAGAGACTCTTTAGCTATGGTAAGCAGCTCCTCTAGGACAGGGACACTCCAAAATCAAACCATTGTTTCTCTAGTCTTGGGTAGTGCCATAGCCTTTGTACCATGGTCTTTCACTGTCTTAGGTTAGAGTTCTCTTGCTTGAGGGTACACTCTGGCATGCTGTTTTATCTTATTTCTATTCCTCTTATTATCTTCAAGTTTTTATAGTTTATATATGAAAGATTTATTTTAATGTTATTATTTTTTAAACATCTCTCGCAGTTTATTTCCTATTTTTCCCCTCATTGTGCTATTTTCCCTGTTGGAGCCCTCGGGCTTATAGCATCCTACTTTTCCAGCTAGGGTTGTAGCTTGACAAGTAATAATAATAATAATAATAATAATAATAATAATAATTATTATTATTATAATGCTTGTAAGCAAAGCATGTTAAAGATTTTGGACTGCACCCAGTCGCTTCCATCAAGTAATGCTCAACAAGCTCCTCTTATATATCCTTCCCCAGCTCGCGTGGAGAGCATCGAAGTCGTCCGCTTTCAGGAGGACGGTCAGAGGACTCTAAACACCGTGGGCGTCTACGAGGGCGTCCTGAGCCGGTCCCGTCAGGTATTTTCACTCACCCTCTGCGCCAGGTTCAAGGTGTTCTACTTACACACCAGGGGGACGCTGTTTCACATCTCCGATACGAAGGAGGGCAAAGACTGGATGTTGCGGGGAGGTAAGTATCAGAATGTAGGGATGTACTGTATATATATATATATATATATATATATATATATATATATATATATATATATATATATATATATATAAAGAATCTATTTCTTCTATATGTAATGAAACCATTTAAAATGTTTCTTTGAAATACCCATAAGAGAAACTAAATAAATCAAATTATTCAGTATTATTCGGCCAATACAGAGGGCCAATGTACATTGGCCGAAATATGGTGATTAATTTGATTTATTTAATTTCTTCTATGGGCCTTTATATATATATATATATATATATATATATATATATATATATATATATATATATATATATATATAATGTATATTATTATTATTATCATTATTATCATTATCATTATTATTATTATTATTACTTGCTAAGCTACAACCCTAGTTGGAAAAGCAGGATGTTATAAGACCAGGGGCTCCAACAGGGAAAAATATCTCAGTGAGGAAAGGAAACAAGGAAAATGAAAAGATTTTAAGAACAGTAACAATATCAAAATAATTATTTCCTATATAAACTATAAAAACTTGAACAAAACAAAAGGAAGAGAAATAAGAGAGAACAGTGTGCCCGAGTGTACCCTCAAGCAACAGAACTCTAGCCCAGGACAATGGAAGACCATGGTACAGAGGCTATGGCACTACCCGAGACTATGGGCTCAGGTGAAGAAATGTGTTGCGTCATGAAACAATTACAGAATGAAGGACGTCAAAGGAGCTTTGGAATCCATCACTACTGAAAATTGGGTGAAGGATATTGTGCATACTAATTATTATTATTATTATTACTAGCTAAGCTACAACCCTGGTTGGAAAAGCAAGATGCTATAATCCCAAGGGCTCCAACAGGGAAAAATAGCCCAGAGAGTAAAGGAAATTTATTATTATTACTAGCTAAACTACAACCCTAGTTGGAAAAGCAAGATGCTATAAGCCCAAGGGCTCCAACAGGGGAAAATAGCCCAGTGAGAAAAGGAAATAAGGAAATAAAAAAAAACAGTATAAGAAGTAATGAAAATTAAAATAAAATACTTTAAAAACATTAACAACATATTTAATTTATAAACTATAAAGGACTAACGCAAGCCTGTTCAACATAAAAACATTCGCTGCGAATTTGAACTTTCGAAGTTCTACTGATTCAACTACCCGATTAGGAAGATCATTCCACAACCTGGTCAGAGCTGGAATAAAGGAAGACATGAAAAATGACGTCTGTATTAACGAATTCATTGAATCTCTTGTGATAGAACTAATTTCATCTGACGAAGAGTCACCATAACAGGTTTGATAACTGAAACTTTGTTGTAAAAAAAAATTGTCAATTAATTAAATTCTATAACAATACAATCACCAATGTAATTATACTATATTAAACTTAGTTAATTAAATCCTTTATTTAGAACCGTGTCTTTTAATAATCAATCAGAATTGATAAATGAATTTAGTTGATATTAAAATTAAGATTATTTCTGTTAGTGTGATAATCTCTTTATTAAGTCTAAGAGTTTCAACTTTGTTGTCACCACGTGGTTGAAAACGAAAATAGCGAAGGAAACAATTGAAAGAGAGTATCAAATTATTATTATTATTACTTGCTAAGCTACAACCCTACTTGGAAAAGCAGGATGCTATAAGCCCAGAGGCTCCAACAGGGAAAATAGCCTAGTGAGGAAAAACAAAAAATATTTTAAGAGTAACATTAAAATAAATATCTCTTATATAAACTTTAACCAAACAAGAGGAAGAGAAATTATATGGAATAGTATGCACGAGTGTACCCTCAAGCAAGAGAACTCTAATCCAAGACAGTGTAAGGTCATGGTACAGAGACTATGGCACTACCCAAGACTAGAGAACAGTGGTTTGATTTTGGAGTGTCCTTCTCCTGGAAGAGCTGCTTACCATAGCTAAAATTCTCTTCTACCCTTAGCAAGTGGAGAGTGGTCACTGAACAATTACAGTGCAGTAACCCCTTGGGTTATATTCTTAGACCGTTCAAATCCGGGTGAATGACTTATTAGCTGAGACCCTTTTCTCCTTTTCTTGGCTCGCCCATAGATTGAAGCGGTCAAGCCAGGTATGCTTTGAAAAATGACCCAAGAGAACTGGCAACGCCACTAATGGGACACCCATACTAGGTTGGTTAGCTGTAAGCAAACAGACGAAGATCTCCCACCATCACCAATCCACACTGGGTAGCATGGGGGATGAAAACTTGCCAAACCCGGGCTATGAATAGACATGTCAGAGGCCTTTGTCCTGCAGTGGACTAGAAAAGGCTGCATTTGTTATTAATAATACCCGGTTTTTAAGTATATGAACTATCTAAATTTAATTAAACTGAATCAAATTAAGTTTAAACCGCTATTATTTCATTCACAATTATAAATTCAATTTTGAAAAAATCTGGCCAAACCCCAGACATGAATAAAGACACGTCTGAGGCCTCTGTCCTGCAGTAGACTAGAAACAGTTGCATTTGTTGTTGTTGTTTTTGCCTCCTATTTTCATTAATTTTCAATTACTTTCATCCACCAGATGTCCGAAAATTTCTCTTTTCTTCAATTTGGTCCATAATACCAAAGTTTTAATGATATGAAACATTTTGATTTAAACAAACTATTTTGTCTTCACAATTAATAAATAATTTAATTCAAACTAATTTTGACTTAATAATAAATAATTTAATTCAAACCAATTGTTTAGTCTTCACAATAAATAATTAATTTAATTCAAACAAACTATTTAGTTTTCACAATTAATAATTAATCTAATTCAAACAAACGATTTTGTTTTCATAATTAGTTTAATTCAAACAACTTTTGTCTTCACAATTAATACTCAATTTAATTCAAAATATTTTGTCTTCACAATTAATTAATTTAATTCAAAATATTTTGTCTTCACAATTAATAATTAATTTAATTCAAACTATTTTGTCTTCACAATAAATAATTAATTCAATTTAAATAAACTATCAAGTCTTCATAATTAATAATCACTCTAATTCAAAAAAAATATTTTGTATTCACAATTAAAAATTAATCTAATTCAAATAACTACTTTGTCTTCACAATTAATAATTAATTTATTTCAAACAAAAACTATTTTGTCTCCACAGATAATTAACAATTGAATTCAAACTATTTTGTCTTCACAATTGATAATTAATCTAATTTTTATAAAAATATATTTTTTCTCAATCAATTATTAATTTAATTCAAACAAACTATTTTGTCTTCACATTAAATGATTAATTAAATTCAAACAAATAATTTTGTCTTCACAATTAATAAATTTAATTCAAACAAACTATTTAGACTTCACAATTAATAATCAATTTAATTCAAACAAACTATTTTGTCTTCACAATTAATAACCAATTTAATTCCAACTATTTTGTCTGCACAATTAATAATCAATTTAATTCAAACTAATTTGTCTTCACAATTAACAACCAATTTTATTCAAACCATTTTGTCTTCACAATTAATAATCAATTTAATTCAAAGTATTTTGTCTTCACAATTAATAATCAATTTAATTCAAACTATTTTGTCTTCACAATTAATAATCAATCTAATTCAAAGTATTTTGTCTTCACAATTAATAATCAATTTAATTCAAACTATTTTGTCTTCACATTAAATGATTATTTTGTCTTCAAAATTAATAATCCATTTAATTCAAATTATTTTGTCTTCACAATTAATCATCAATTTCATTCAAACTATTTTCTCTTCACAATTAATAATCAATTCAAAGTATTTTGTCTTCAAAATTAATAATCATTTTAATTCAAACTATTTTGTCTTCACAATTAATAACTAATTTAATCATTTCAGAGGTTTGGGTAGACAAAGTCCGCGTTGCCATCTCTCACACTTGGCACTTCATGCCCCTCAAGACGCAACTCTGGGCATTCAGGTGAGCAGGAGTTGCTCAAGCAGGCCTTATGCCAGCAACATGTGAGCAAATGCTGCATAAATAGTGTATGCAATCCGTCAAAAATGGTTATACATTTAGATAGATATGCACATACGCACGCACAGATTCAACCCTTCCCATCCTCTCCCCTGGTCCTAACTACTAGACGGAAGTTTGGCAATTTGTGGGAGATTGTCGTTTCCGAGTGGTTACCGCTTAGCGTGACAAGAAAGAATTGTATGCAATATATATATATATATATATATATATATATATATATATATATATATATACATACACATATATATGGGAGAAACGTAGAGAAGAGGTCCCCTTTTTGTTTTGTTTCATTTGTTGATGTCGGCTACCCCCCAAAATTGGGGGAAGTGCCTTGGTATATGTATGCATGTATATATATGTATATGTATATATATATATATATATATATATATATATATTTATATATATATATATATATATATATTGTACACAATGCCATAAACTTGCCTTTATTATATGGGGGAGATTGGTGGTGTAGCTTAAAGGACAATAATATATATATATATAATGTGTGTATATATATACACATACACACACACACATATATATATATATATTCCAACCAAAGGTCTCGGTCGATAACTGTAATATGTTGAAGGGGACAAGAAACTGTTGTGGCCCTCTGGGCTCGGACCAGTAAATCGAGAGATAGACATTTGTCCATAAACCCCCTTAAAACAATATCTAGGGATTATGTAAAATAATGGATCTATGGACTCAACCTAAACATTGAACTACACCTACACTCATCAGCAGCCATTGCCTGGCCCACCCTGGTCCTAGCTTGGGTGGAGAGCGGGCTAGGTCATTGCCCGTGTCCCTTGCCTTAGCCATATTTGAGCAACCTTTAAACCTTTATTACATGTTTTTTTTTCCTGTTTTTATCCTCAACGTATTTAATAGCAATAATTGATATGCGCATATATATATATATATATATATATATATATATATATATATATATATATATATATATGTATATATATATATATATATATATATATGTGTGTGTGTGTGTGTGTAATGCATATACATATGCCTATATATGTATATATGTATATATATATATATATATATATATATATATATATATATATATATATATATATGCACATATATATTACTACTACTACTACTACTGCACTAATAATAACAATAATAACAATAACAATAATAATAACAATAATATTAATAACAACAACAACAACAAAGGCAAAAGCTTCTATAGCCTTCGAAGCAATGCATCCTCAACATCTTCGGTATATATCCAATCCATAGTTCAGTACCCAGCTCTAAAATATTACCCATCTAATAACCTGAATTCAGTGAATTCAATAAA
>NC_090727.1:129701263-129813763 GCF_036898095.1 Palaemon carinicauda | reverse complement strand
CTTGAGATAGACCTCTGTATTAAAACGAGTAAAGCCGTTTGAGATATTGAAAATAACAAGACTAGATTGTGCATTATTCTAATCAGTCTCCAAGTTTAGAGATTTTCTATTTCAGAATTAAGTATTTTACAAGTAATAAATTTCAGTTCGTAGTAAACAAAATACGAGAACAGTAACCCAGTTATCCCTTGTGAAAGAGCTCACTCTATATTATAAGTGCAAACAAAAATCCTTTTTTAACTTTCACAGGTCAACATAGGTAGCAAACAATAGGTTGTGAATGATAAATTAACTTACTTTAGGATAATGCTCATACACACAATAAACAACTTCACAAACAGTTAAATAAATATGTAAAAGAGAAAGTAATAACCTGGAAGTTACCTCAATCAAATAGACGGCCAGGTGACTGTTGAATTAATGATAGACCAAGAATTTCAATGTGTTCTTCAACAGATTTTATATCCCATACAAATGGGGTTGTAGTAGCCGATGTGGTAACGTCCCTGACTGGTGAACGCCAGACTGGGGTTCAAGTCCCTCTCAAATTCGTTAGTTTCTTTGGTCGCTGCAACCTCATCATCCTTGTGAGCTAAGGATGGGGAGTTTGGGAGAGCTTATAGGTCAATCTACTGAGTCATCAGCAGTCATTACCTGCCACTCCTTGGCCCTAGCTTGGGTGGAGAGGGGGCTTGGGCACTGATCATATGTATATAAGGTCAATCTCTAGAGCAATGTCACTGTCCCTTGCATCTGCCATTTATGAGCGGCCTTCAAACTCCTAGCTTGGGTGGAGAGGGGGCTTGGGCACTGATCATATCAATATATGGTCAGTCTCTAGGGCATTGTCCTGCTCAATAGGGTAATGTCACTGTCCCTTGCCTCTGCCATTCATGAGCGGCCTGTAAAACCTTTAAATGACTATTGGTATGTCATGTGCATAATGAGGAACTCAACCCCCACAATTGTAGTATAAAAGAAAAGTTAAGCAGCTGGAGAGCATGATGGAAGAAAAGAATTGGGAATGGCAGTACTGTATTGCAAAAGGCTAAAGAGTGAGTGCCGCTAGGGGCCAAAAAGACACTGCAAAGACCTCCAAGTAATGCCTACACTGGCCATCTTTGCCGCATTTATGTCTCAGTAGAATTCTGAACAACAGCCTCTACGCTGAAGTCAAGGAGAAATTATAATTTACATCTTTTGTCAATTAGTAACGTCAATTCTTCTGTGGGGTTGAAAATACTTTCATATCCAGCTATATATTTTGGCAAAGTCAAGTCCAAATATATAGTCTGTCTGTATTATGTCCTGACAGAATACACAAAACACAAGTCAAAGGAGCGGCCTGTTAACTTTCAGCCACCTTGTTGTGTGGGAGGCCCATCTCTTTAATGACATTGATGGAGAGTAATGGTAATTTGGTCCTACAGTTTTCTGAACCTCTTACAATGATGATGCAGGAACAGATTTCTGAACCTCTTACAATGATGATGCAGGAACAGATTTCTGAACCTCTTTACAATGATGAGGACTAAATTTCTGAACCTCTTGAAATGATGATGCAGGAACAGATTTCTGAACCTCTTTACAATGGTGAGGACTAAATTTCTCCACCCTTAAAATTATGCTATTGTGCTCAAATATCCAGGAATAAGAGGTTAACTGAGGTAGCAGAGACATGGATCTGTCATGAGGACACCACGTTTAATAACTGAAAGACCATCTTAAATGTCTCTCCCTTTGGCATTAGACATGTCGTATGAATTGTCTGTGGAACCTTCACTACCCCATAATTCTTTCAAACTTGAAAACATGGGGTTTGAAAGCCCTTCGTGCTAATTATACTCAGAAGTATAAGATAAGTTTCCTTTTATTATGAGGTTATCATATAAAACCTTTGCCACACCAAAACCTGAATTTAAGAATATCATACATACATATACCAAGGGACTTCCCCCAAATTTGGGGGGTAGCGGACATCAAACAAATGAAACAAAAAAGGGGACCTCTCTTCTCTACGTTCTTCCCAGCCTGACAAGGGACTCAACCGAGTTCGGCTGGTACTGCCAGGGTGCCACAGCCCACCCTCCTCCGTTATCCACCACAGATGAAGCTTCATAACGCTGAATACAGTATCATACGCTAGTGCAAAACTGATATACAAACAAAAAATGCTTGTCACAAGCATGTCAGCAGTGCATATTCTTAGCACAAAAATAACAGAAAATAAAGGAGAAAATTAATTAACCCTTTTACCCCCGGGGTATTTGGAAATTTCCAACCCTTAACCCCCAAGGGGTTATTTTTTTCCCAGCACATTTTGCAGTATATATTTTTTTAAATTGCTCTAACAGCCTTAATTTTTGTCATAGAGAGGTCAGGTTGGTCTCATTCTCTTGGAAAATGCCTGAATTTTCTCAAAAAATTATCAAAAAATATGAAAAACAAATTATTATAGCTTTTTTTTGCAAGGACGTACCGGTACATCCATGGGCGTAAAGGGATGGCTTTGGTGAAACGTACCAGTACGTCCTTTTGGGGGTAAAAGGGTTAAGGTAGCTCATTAAATAATTGCAGAAGCAGCTAAATCATAGTAGAAATTTCCAAGAGGCTAAACAGCCAGAGGGAAGAAAGTGGGAAAAGTAAAAGGATAAATAATAAAAGCAGCTGGGGATGCTGAAAAGACATTTCAGAAGCTCTTTTGTAAAGGCAGCAACAACTCCCTACAAGATCTTGATAAGTTTGATTCCTTTAATTAATATAACTTGCTTCTTTACTTTTTTATTTTCTTCATGTTAATATGTTGCTATCAAAAATTTTCTTCATTCTTCAAGTTCTAAAACTGGCAAATATGATTAAAAGAAAACTTCCAGTACAGTATTTAAGGGATCTTAGTTGGCTAAAGCTTTTACTGTACTGTAATAAAATGGGAAAAGCTATATAATTCCCACGTCTGCACAAGCAGTGTACTGTACAGTAATTCCTAATACTACATAAACAATATGTAATTCCTACTTCTACTACACAAACAGTATGTGAAATTCCCACTACAGTACTACATAAACAATGTGTAATTCCTACTACTACAAAAGCCATAAGCTGTGTAATTCCTACAACAGTACTACAGTACATAAACCATGCATAATTCATATTACTATACAGTACTGAACTACATAAACCATGCATGTAATTCTGACTACTACACAATGTGTAATTCCTACTACAGTACCGTACAGCACTGCATAAACAATGTATAATTCCTATTACAGTACTGTACTACACAAACCATGCATGTACAGTAATTCCTACTACTACACAAACAATATGTGTAATTCCTACTACTACACAAATATGTATTTTTCCAGTTGACGTCTATTCTGGAGAGGAGAACCCCGTCTCGGTGTCCCGCAAATACAGTACAGTTTTCACCTGCAACTTTGACCTGACCCTCTACCCCTTCGACGACCAGCATTGCGACATGCATCTCCAGATTGTGTCTGGACAGGTCTCCTTCCTTGAAATCCACCCAAACACAACTGCCGCCTACATAGGAAGCACAATTCTCAACGAATATGAGGTATGGGGATTTCTTCGGCAACTTCCTTTCAAAACGGGAATAGTCACCTTCGATACATTCTTCAAAATCTTAAGTCTGTTGTCCAATCATTATAAAAATTCATATGAAAACCAATATGTAGTGGTGGTTAAAAACAAGTTCTGACTATCCTCTGTGGTGAACTGGCAAGATATAAATTTTAAAATATTAAAAATAGATGAGAATCATATATCCGGACAGAATGTTTTGCACCACACAGTCTATGTGTAATCACTATTATCATTTTATAACTGGTTTGCATTACATAATACACATAAAATCATTGGTATTATACTGGCCAAGGACCACAAAAGCAGGTATTAAATGGAATGCACCCTTTTCCCTATAGTTTAGTCTGTTGTCCGTTTTTAGTTCTTTCACTACCCTCTCTATGTAAAAGCAGACCAAAAGGTTGTGCGTGCAGAGGGAAACATAATCAAATCCTTACACCACAACCTGTAAATATTTCCACATCCTTTTGTACTCGCAACAGACTTAATTTTGCATCCCTACACTCCAGCAATAAGGTCGACGTTTAAATAATCAAATTTTGTACAGTATATTACCAAATTGATTCTCTTCTACCACCATCTTAGCAATATTTTTCTCCAGTCCTTGCGACTATCATCAATTTTCCTGTGCTTCGTTCACTTATACATTTCAAATCAAATTCTAAAATGCAATAAATTGGAATCCCTCTTCATAGATCGGAGAATTGAGACTGGTTTACGGAGGTCCCAAGCTTCCCAGCGTCGTGAGGGTTCGGATACCGCTGATTCGTCTCTACGGCCACGCCATTCTGAACATCTACATTCCCTCCCTTATCCTCCTCATCATTAGCTACTTCACGCTCTTCTTCAGGAAATCCTTCTTTGATGTGAGAGTCATGGCCGCCCTCACAGCCCTGCTCGTGTTGGCCACTCTATTTGCTCAAGTAAGTCTTCATTTTATTATTATTATTATGAAGGAAGAGTGTTTCTTTTCATTTAAGTGATTTATCACTACTATGCTAAAGAAGGTGATGAATGCAAGAGTTGATGGGAGAAGTACGAGAGGAAGGCCAAGGTTTGGGTGGATGGATGGAGTGAAGGAAGCTCTGGGTGATAGGAGGATAGATGTGAGCGAGGCAAGAGAGCGTGCTAGAAATAGGAATGAATGGCGAGCGATTGTGATGCAGTTCCGGTAGGCCCTGCTGCTGCCTCAGATGCCTTAGATGACCGCGGAGGTAGCAGCAGTAGGGGATTCAGCATTATGAAGCTTCATCTGTGGTGGATAATGTGGGAGGGTGGGCTGTGACACCCTAGCAGTACCAGCTGAACTCGGTTGAGTCCCTTGTTGGGCTGGGAGGAACGTAGAGAGTAGAGGTCCCCTTTTTGTTTTTGTTTCTTTGTTGATGTCGGCTACCCCCCAAAATTGGGGGAAGTACCTTGGTATATGTATGTATGATCATTGGTAAGTCAAATATAATCTATAACTTTTCTCAAGAATTAAGATTAATATTATCATAAGATGGATTCAGCAGAGAAAAGTCAGACTTGTACTGCTTAGTGTTCCTTGATGAAAATGCCAACTGAGGCTCTTTGCGTCAATAAGCGTAGGAGATGATGAAGATTACAGAGCAGTTTTAAATTGAAAAATGCTGTTATTCATCCGATTTTGTACATAATGGTAATATTTATCATTGAGATACCTTAATAAGACATAAAGAATGTGATGTTCATTTTTATATCAAA
Organism: Palaemon carinicauda; assembly: GCF_036898095.1. Taxonomy (NCBI): domain Eukaryota; kingdom Metazoa; phylum Arthropoda; class Malacostraca; order Decapoda; family Palaemonidae; genus Palaemon; species Palaemon carinicauda. The sequence continues at coordinate 129,808,435 of NC_090727.1, read as the reverse complement.
ACTAAAGGCATTGAATAATAACTTGTCAGAGGTACTTTAGACAGAAAATATACTTCTTGATAGATATCTAATGTTTCTTTTACAAATAAATGTCCAATTAAAGTTATTCTAACCACAGGCAGGTTTGATTTCCATGTGGATGAAATAAATGCCTCTTACAATGCGCATTTAACTCTATATTTTCATACTAAATCAGTTTTCAAGTAATAGAACATAAAATAATAATTCCCGTTTCATTAACAGGCTTCCGCCTCGCTTCCAAAAACTTCGTACTTCAAAATGGTTGACATATGGCTGCTGTTCTGCGTAATGATGACCTTCGTGGTTATCATTTTCCACATCCTGATCGACAACCGACTGACGGAGGATGCAAAGGTGCAGGTGTTGTCGAAATTTCCGGAAGAGGTGCCAATTATGCAGAAGTTATTTACCTGGTCTCCCAAGATGACGGTCGAGAGGCTGGAAGTCGTAGCCAAGGTCACACTTCTCGTTCTGATAGTTGCCTTCATTATAATATACATTTCTTTCATTTTCATCTAATTGTGCCAGTGGCGATCCCATTGACGACACTTCCCTCTTTTGGAGCAGAGGAACAGATTAGTTTTGAAAGTGTATGTACTTTCATGACGAGTACTTCTTCAAAACTGAACCTCGTAGGATAATTTGATACAGGTATCACTACCTTCATCAAGGTTTGACATGAATAATCAAAGTCTCGTGATACAGAAATATACAGATGCAGCAGACACAAGAACAACTTTATTTTCATTACCTTTAATTTACCGTCATCAAACTCCTTCCTATACCGTAATTTCCTACCGAATACAAACCTTCCTCCTTTCCTAGGGATAGATTCTGGCGATAGCTGCTAACGGCCAATGAAGAATTATCAAGTTTCTGTCAGACCCAGACCACCAGTGGACACTGGGTGACGGTTGCCAGAAACTTGATAATTCTTCATTGGCTGTTACCAGCTATCGCCAGAATCTTCTTTGTCTACATCTTTTCCCACTTCTATGTGGGGTCGATCTTTTAGACAAAGAAGATTACCAGCTATCGCCAGAATCTTCTTCTTTGTCTAAAAGATCGACCCCACATAGAAGTGGCAAAAGATGTAGACAAAGAAGAAGACTGGTGATAACTGGTAACGGCCAATGAAGAATTATCAAGTTTCTGGCAACTGTCACCCACTGTCCACTGGTGGTCCGGATCTGACAGCCCTCTAAGCCTCCATTCTGATTCTGGCCGTTGAGCTGCACAGACGTGTTCCCGACGCTCTCCAACTGGCCTGAAGTTATTCATATATATCTCATCTCAATATGAGAGTGAATCAGCTTACAAAAAGACAAACTTTTCATTAACTCTGGGAGAAATGGTTGCAATTTTGGATTCAAATTAATCTAGTTGATGGAATTTAGGGCTTCAAGGACAACTTTGTTTATAACTTAGGAAAACCATGGTTTACTTGCCTACTGAGAGACTTGGATAATTTCAGAATCGCATTTCATAACCCATAACAAATTTCCACAACCTCCCTTGAAATCAGCTGCAGTATAGTTATAAGAAAATAGTTTAACGAGCTTGCTGAGGTACAACCATTACACTCTTACAAAGTTTAAAGGTTGCTTATGAATGACAGAGGCACGGGACAGTGAAAATGCCCTAGAGACTGACCATATATACACAGTCCCCAACTAACGAACACAATATTGACCGAGAGTCTGTTCGTAATGCGGATTGTTCGTAAGTCTTTAGTGTTAAATTTTGGTCTAGGGTAAGCGTAACCTAACTCAGATGTCTACGATTTTCAGCCGTAGAAGTCAACAAATAGCCCCATTTCATATAAAATAGGTTATTACAAAAATTTTACTTTATCATATTACAGTAGTCTGTATAATACTGTAAAGTTCAGTACAGTATGTTGTTGTTAGTCGTGGCGATGAAATTCTCACGAAACAAAAACACGGCATTCGATTACAACAGCTGATTCATTCTCTCTCTCGTGTTATACAATACTTACTTATAGATGAAGAAACTAAAATTAGTTTTCTTAATGTCAATTAAATACGAAACGAAAAAATTATGCCGAGTCTACATCCATTTCAATCGTAGCTAAAAATACGGCATCCGATTTCATCAGCAAACCACTATTTTTTGGGAAACATCATTTTATTCTAGAAAAATATGATCAGTGCCCAAGCACCCTCTTCACCCAAGGTAGGGAGGGCCAAGCAATGGTTCTTGGTGACTCAGCAGGTAGACATACAGGCTCCACCCCCAAAATCCTTAGCTCACAAGGATGGTCAGGTTACAGACACTACAAGAAACTATCGAGTTTGAGCGGGCCTCAAAATCCCAGTCCAGCAGATTGTCTAGCAGGGACGTTTCCAATAGCCTTATAAAAGTTAGAAGATTTATCAAATGGATCTAATAGATTAGTTTGTGAAAAATTTGTATTTGGAAAGGGAGAAAACATCTTATGATTTTGACACATTTTCTACATGGAATTTATCTAACACTTGTTTGATTTTGACCAAATTTTGTCCCTAACAAAAAAAAAAAAAAAAAAAAAAAAAATTAAAATCAAAATTACTTATTTTCATACTTAATAAGTCAGTAAGGAGGAGCCGGGGCATGTTATGAATGGTAGCTGCTACAGAAGTAGCTAATTTTACTATTAAAATACTGTTCATTTCTATGATCCTCCACGGCCATTCATATTGCTGACTTCCTCATTGAGAAGGAGGCAGGACAGTGAAGGAAAGATGCAAAAAACCTAAAGCCTTAACCTACAAACATATTTTAAATCACTAGACTTACCTTGACTTGAAACTGGTTTAATTTTAGTTCACTGCAAACCAGGAGAAAGTAACAACTCGTGCATCCAGATTGAAAATTTGTTTATAAGAAAACTTTTATTCAACTATATCACCAGCAGCTACCACAGCACCGAAACCCTAGAAATTCTTATAAGCAAACCAGGTTTCTTTTGAATAATGTTTAGAAAGAGACTGGTCATGCCACTGAGCTGCTGGCATAACTCTTTCAAAACAAAGATTTCTAAAGAAATTAAGGGAAGTAGCTGTCCTTATCACGAACTTCAACTTTCCTGTGATTTGGACCCAATTCTCTGAGTTTGTCACCCAACCATTTGAGTACCATATGACGTAATACACGTCTGCGCCATGTGGCGTAATTTACATATGAGTAATTATCAGCTTTTTCCTTTCTCTTATATTATTTTCATACCGGGATATAAAAACTACAAAATATATAACATTGTATATCAATGGAAAGGAAAATTATTTAGCTATGTGATCATAATTGTTGGAAAGCCCTAGTTGGAAAAGCAGGATACTATAAGCACAGCAGCTACAACAGGAAAAAATAGCCCAATGAGAGAAGGAAATAAGGAAATAAACAAGAGAAGTAATGAATAATTAAACAAAAATAGTTTAGGAACAGTAACAACAATAAAACAATCTTTTCTATATAAACTATGAAAAGAGACTTATGTCAGCCTGTTCAACATGAAAACATTCGCTGCAATGTTGAACTTCTGGAGTTAATGACAAGAGCAGCCTTCATTTCAGTTTCTCTGTTGGTATAACTCAACATAACCTTCTCACCGCTTGTGTCAAGTTTTATTGAGCCTGAAGCTGCATTCTGCTGGATTTGTTAGTAACAGAGGAATAGTACCGGGGGTTTAAATCATGGTTGTGAGGAGTACGTCTGCCTTACTTTTCCTCGCAAGAAAGATACGTTTCAAGTTCGTGTGTTAATAAAACTTGTGTTCAATTCATGGAGAAATCCAAAGGTACGTTTCAAGTTCAAGTGTTAATAAAACTTGTGTTCAATTCACGGAGAAATGCAAAGGTACGTTTCAAGTTTGTGTTAATAAAAATTGCGTTTAATTCAGGGGGAAAACCCGAGGGGCTAAGCTAGTTGTTTATAGCAGAGATGATGACAAAAATGACCAGCCTAGTTTTCACACCGATGTGCTTCAAAGCTCTTAACTTACGATATCTCAAATAAACGTCGAGATAAGATTCAGAAGATGACATCACATTCCCATGGATTGAGATTAAATTTTTTCATCTTTTGAACATTTACTGCCTATACTACAACAAACTACGGTACTGTAATGGTATTCAGTATCAAAATGACACCATAGCCAGTTTTATACCACATACAATATACAGGTAATCACAGTCGACAATTATTCTAGGACTCCAAAATCTCAGGGTCAAATATTTTCTAAGATTTCAACAAATGGAACAGAATATTTCAAGAAATCTAGTGAAAATCCCACTTCCATTGTCAACTTTCAAATACTACTCCATTCCTCAATTAGAAATGAACCCTAAATTAAAAAAAAAAAAAAAAAAAAAAAAAAAAAAAAAAAAAAAAAAAAAAACTAGCAACTATTAACATCTTTAGGGACTGTGATGGCCTATTGGAAACATCCCTGCCTGGCAATCGCAGGACTGGGGTCCGAGTCCTGCTCAAACTCGATAGTTTTTGTAGTGCCTGCAAACTCACCATCCTTGTGAGCTACGGATGTAGGATTTGGGGGAGCATATAGGTCCACCTGTCGAGTCATCGGTAGCTATTGCCTGGCCCTAGCTTGGATGGAGAGGGGGCTTGGGCACTGATTATACGAGGGGCAAGTAAAAAATAAGGTTCCCAAAATTTTTGCAGGTATAAGACATTTTTTATTGACATAAATAAGTATACAATGTGAAAGCTTATACTTTAAACTATTTTTCTACATAGTCGCCAGATTTTTCTACGCATTTTTCCTGACGAGTTATCCACTTCTGAAAACCCTCTTCGAAGAACTCCCAAGTGTTGCTTCAATTTCGGAAACAAGTGGAAGTCGCTTTGTTTCCGAAATTGAAGCAACACTTGGGTGGACAACGCTTCAATACAAATGAAGAGGTGAAGGACGCGGTCAGCAAGTTCATCGACGGCCTAGCGGCGGAGTTCTTCGAAGAGGGTTTTCAGAAGTGGATAACTCGTCAGGAAAAATGCGTAGAAAAATCTGGCGACTATGTAGAAAAATAGTTTAAAGTATAAGCTTTCACATTGTATACTTATTTATGTCAATAAAAATGTCTTATACCTGCAAAAAATTTGGGAACCTTATTTTTTACTTGCCCCTCGTATATATGTGTGGTTAGTCTCTAGGGCAGTGGTTCCCAACCTGGGGGGGAAATTTGAAGCTTCCAGGGGGGAAATAATTACATTACCTACTAACAAAAACAAGCAGAAAATGTCCTCATAGTACGTGCGGCAATTTGTTGTTAGCCATTCAATTGCGATATGACCATATCAGTTCTCAAAGACGTGATATTCAAGGGGAGATTTGGAGTGTCATGCCCATTTCTGAGACAGGCGAGTGGGCATGAGGGATGGGCGGGGCATGAAGGGGGAAATCTGGATGGTTGAACTGGGTGCAGGGGGGAAATGACAGCAAAAAGGTTGGGAACCACTGTTCTAGGGCTTTCTCCAGCTAGCTAGGGCATTGACACTGTCCCTCGCCTCTGCAATTCATGAGTGGCCTTTAAACCTAATTGCGTATACCCATTCAATTATCTTCTTAATGTACAGTACTCCAGTCTCCTCTGCTGTCTCGTATTCTATCTTTAAATATCTAGTTAATTTCCACCATAAAGAATTAAAGACTCATAATACCCTTAATGTAATTAAAATTACAAACAAAACTCCTGCTGCTGTGTAGGATTCTTCCTAATAAAAAATTTATAAAAGGCCTCTGTAAATGCAACACACTTAAACAAGTAATAATAACAACTTAGAACCTGTAAAGAAACTTAATATTTCACTAATCTTTACTAAATCATCTATAGAGTATCATTATTAATGCTATTATCATTATCATTATTAGCTAATCTACAACCCTAGTTGAAAAACTGGGATGCTATAACTCCAAGGGCTCCAACAGGGAACCATAGGCCAGTGAGGAAAAGAAATAAGGAAATGAATAAACTATAAGAGAAGTAATGGACAATTACAATAAAACATTTTATGAACAGTAACAATATCCAAATAGATCTTTCATACATAAACTATAAAAACTTAAAAAAAAAACAAGGGAAGAGAAATAAATTAGAATAGTGTGCCAAGGGGAAGAGAAATAAATTAGAATAGTGTGCCTAAGTATACCCTAAAGCAAGAGAACTCTACCCCAAGACAGTGGAAGACCATGGTAAAGTGGCTATGTCACTACCTAAGGCTAGAGAACAATGGTTTGATTAACGAGTGTCCTTCTTTTAGAAGTCTCTTCTACCCTTAGCAAGATGAAACTAGCCAATGAACAATTACAGTGCAATAGTTAACCCCTTAAGAGAAGAAGAATGGTTTGGTAACCTCAGTATTGTGAGGTGTATGAGGACAGAATAGAATGTAAAATGAATAAGCCAGACTCTTTGCTGTATGTCTAGCAAAAGAAAAATGAGTCGTAACCAGAGAGAGAGGGATCCAATGTAATACTGTCTGGCCAGTAGTATCTCAATGGGTGGCTGGTACCCTAGCAAACCTACTATCAAGAGCAAAAATTTCCTGCAATAAAGAACTCATTACCTCTTGATTTTGGTTGCCTAATTGGCAACAGTGACTTATCTTTAGCAATGGACACGCAAACAGCTATTTACAAATGGATGAACTTTATTTGTTTATGGATCAATTACAAAAAATAGAAAAGAACCTGAATTCTTGGTTCTTATTTACTGGCCGAGACAAACCTAAACAATAAAAGCTTTAATAAAAGATTTTTGCAATAACTTTTCATGTGAACTGCCACACTGCTAACTCTCCTCTCCTCACTAGAATTGTTTTCTAACCATACAAAGATGTTATGACTGAGATAACACTATTCCACAATCATGCACGCAGAGCATTTCGACACAAGTAGACTCGTAAATTGCTCCTCTCAACACTCTAAAACCTTCTTCCACAAAACCAAATGCAGCTTCGCACATTCTCCCCGGATTATCCTTCATAAGAATGTCAAATTGGGCACCAATCTCCTTTTTCCAGATCCAACACCCTTCCACTGTACCGGCTACCCACGGCCTTACGTATTCGCCGTTGTTGACGTCCAGTCCTGGAAATAGCTGCTTTCCTCCGGTGCCATTACAATTTTCATAGTCACCCATGCGAACATACTCGAGAGTCTTGTGGTGCTCGTTGACCAAATCTACACACGTAAAACCGGCGTAGGTATGACCCATCTCACCTGTGCATAGACTAGAAAACTGTTTGGCTGCCAGGGTGTTTCCACGCAGCCGTATGAACACCTTTCCGAAATTCATGAAATCTCCCTCTCCCAGTTGCAGAAAGGTTAGCCTTGATGAAGGGTCAACCAGCTTTATAACATCATTGTACTGTTGAAAAAAAAAAAAAAAAAACTTGTTCAAGAGATCTTTCTCAATAAGAGTTAAGAGATGCAAGCAGCAGTAATCGTAAAACAAGCAACTAAAAAATTTGGCTTCAGAAATTATTTTCTAGGTGCAAAGGCAAATCTCATTAACTGATATTTCCTCTTAACAACACATACCTGTAGACAGAAAACATCACAATTCCATACCAAATGAAAGTTATCTTGCAGTCAATGTGGCATACAAGGTATAACTAATTAATTAACTAATACAGTATATACTGTACCATAAAATTCTAAAGGTACAAACATTCATTGGCCTTAGCTTAATACAGTCAGAAATTTGCAACAAAATTTTTTAATAAACCAATCCCAGAGTGGGAAAAGAAATTGAATAACAAATAAAAGACCACTGCATTTAAATCTCGGATGTGGATTATGTAAAACCACTGCTACAAAGTAGGGAAAGTCTGATACAGTAGAAAAAAACCTTTGCTACAAATTATGTACGACCACTGAAATTCTCTGATACATAGCAGAGAAAATCTCCGATGCAGATTAGGTAGAACCACTGCTAAAAGTAAGGAAATTAACTGATATTGAGTAGAAAAAAAAAATGATAGAAAGTATGGAAGACCACTGCTACTAAAGAAGAAAGTTCTCCAATACCCAATTTAGAAGACTTCTGCCAGAATGCAAGACCACAGACAGAATAGAACACCTGTGATAAAAGGTATCGAAAATCTCATATACAAACTGTTTGATGAATTCATTTTGTAACGTAATGATGTAAATACTGAATGGGATTCTGTTATTAACAAAATTTAGTTGCTTCATTTCCTATGTTAAATTGAGCACGGAAAACTAATAAGAGTAAAATGAAAGCCAAATTCAACAGTCTCAAAATTTCAATTCTAACTGGACTCTAAGCTACTACATATATTTCATCTACTTGTTTTTTTTTTTACAAGATATGATTGATACATTTTTCTTCAATATGCCTTCTAGCAAATTCCCCCCCCCTCTAAAAAAGAAGAGAGAGAGAGAGAGAGAGAGAGAGAGAGAGAGAGAGAGAGAGAGAGAGAGAGAGAGAGAGAGAGAGAGAGAGAGAGAGAGACTGCTATCCGGGAGATAGCTTTCATTCTGGCTGCCTTAAATCCCCTTTAACCAGAGCTGCACTGGTCCTGAGTGGTTCCTGGGATCCAAGTATCTGATCCAGAACCATGTCCTTGCCTTCGTGTGATGCAGAGGGATTTGACAACTTGCTGAAGGTCCTCACGCACACAAGGACCTGCCAGAAGGCATTTTCCGACTCTTTGCGCTCGGCTTCAGAGTGGAACTTCGGACTCGCCGCTACAGGGAAGAATTCTTCCTCCTTCTCCCTGAACTCATCTACTTCCGGACTCTCGTCTGAGAAAGCCTGAGGTAGGTCAAAGTCGTCATCTGGAACCTGAGATGGTCCCGCCACATAAGACCCCTTCACATGTTCCTGTCTTCGTGGTTCCCTGGCCTTAGAATTCTTTGGAACCATTTTGGAATCTTTAGATTTCTTCCTGGGAGGCAAGTGTTTCTCCAGGACCGTTGTTTACGAAGAAACTTTTAGTTCCTTGGTATTCTGCGGTTCGGGAGCCATGACTTCCTCCTCTTCTAAGGGGCGATACATAACTTTGATCCGGGGGAACAACTTCCATGGGTTTGGGGTTGAAGGGGTGGATGGCGATCTCCTGAGGGGAACCAATGTCCCCACTTGTACACGGATGGATGATATCTGCGTGGGGTGGTGTGACATACTTCATACTCCTTCTCTGCTTGGTCGTCATCCTGTCGCCCGATTTGATCCGTTTTAAGGGAAGAGGTCCTGTAGGTGGGGTAGCTGCAGAGTCCTGTGTTTCTTTGGTGATAGGTCGAGGTGGTGTTGATCTAAACACTGAAGGAACAGAATTCTGAGCAGACCTTCTCCTCGGATCAGAAGGAGTGCCGGCAGAGGACGAGGAAGACTTGTCCTGTGGTATACAAGGAGTAGCTCGTGGACGAGGAGGGGGTTGGACAGATGGAATGAGCAAACCCATCCGCTTCTGCAAAAATGACACCAAGGTTTCAAACCAGGAAGGATGCTCTTCAACCTGAGACAAGTCGAGAGTTTCTTTAGGGAGTCCTGGAGGAGGAGACCACCTCTTAGGATGGTGTTTAGAGGGGGCAGCTTCTGTTGAAGGAAGCCTCTTTGTTATCATGAGATGCTCTTTGGTGATGCACACTGGGCGATCAGGAGAGATAGGAACATTTGCTTACTTATTGGGTGGTTCCTTAAAACCCTCTGGAAAGACGACTGGCCTGCCACTAGGGCTGTCAGTAGTGGAGGATATTGTTAGAGGATTTGGGTCCTCACTAGCTCGTGAAACTGTGGCCTCAGACCTCGAGACACTTGCCTATACAGCAGGTGGATTTGCTGGAGGAGGCGCTTTACTCGTGACAACGCGTGGATCGCGCAACTCACGCACAGAATCTAATATTCAATGGCGAGTGAATCGCGAGCGGAAGTCACCTTTTCACTAGCAACTGAAGGCAAGTGAGAGAGGGCGGCCTCTGAGGCTCTTGTGCCCAAGGGGTACTCTGCACACTTGAAGATAGGGGGTTGGGAGCCTTCGAGTGGGGGCAACGCGCTGGATGGGAGAGCATTTAGATGCAGAAGAGCTGGTAAAGGAGTATTGCATAGGTGAACGCTTAGTAAAGACACCCCAGGCTTTGAAAGGCGCTGGTAGTCTTGACAAAAGCTTCTCCGAGGGTTGATCTTGCTCGTTTCCTTATCCAGTATGAGGTCAATTAGGGTGAGGGTTCGGAGATGTAGCGCCGTGCTTGGATGGAGAGCGCTCACGTCTATGATGTCCTTTCGAAGTCTCCTCAATCTCACAGTATTTAGAGCGCTTAGATCGAGATCATCGGAAGTGACGGTTTATTGATCGTGAGCACTTCGCTCGTAATCAAGAGTGCTTGCCTCGCGATCATGATTGTCTTGATCACGGGTGATTAGCATGAAACTTCGAGCGTGAAGCTCGTGATCGTGATAGCCAAGCCAGTGATCGAGACCATGAGCGTGAAGCCCATGATCATGTTCACATGTCTCTAGAGGTGGAGCGTGAAGTTGAACTTAGGCGTGAGGCTCTTGATCTGGAGCATTGCGCCCTAGATCGAGGGTGTCTCCTAGAAGACTTACGCCTAGACCGTGATGACCTATGGTCTTTATGGCGTGAGCGTGTAGCATTAGAATGCGAACGCCCAGGGGATGAACGCTTAGATTGTGAACGATCTCTCCTTCGAAGGGGGAGCAGAAACCCCAAAGGATGAACAGGCCTGCAGCACATCTGCAAGGGAAAAAGGCTCCCCAGTGGTTGGAGGTGAAGATCTTTCACTAGGGGATGCATCAAACCCCGGCCCCCATGTACCCCTAGGTTGCCAAGGAGTAAGTCGGTCTGCGCTCCTACTCGACACGCTCTGGGCACGGAGAAACTTCGAGAAGCGATCCAGGGGTGCGGGAAGAAGCCCGAGCACTTTTCCCAGCGGAGTTGGACACCAGGAGAGAAAGATATCGCTTGGTTTTCTTCTTCCTGGTGCTGCCCGAACTTCTCCCACTGGGAGGCAGGCCCCCTTCCGATACTCATCGCAGGGCAAAGCCTGCTCACAGAGACGGCCCCGGCAGGCAGGACACAGCAGATGGGGGACCCTCGCAACCAGGACAGGTTTGCATGGAAGCGTCAGATGAAGGAGCACACTCACACCTGAAAAGAGAAAGAAAGCGCGGAAAACAATGATTGTATGTCTACTGGCTAAGCCTTATGAAGAGGTGGAGAGAAGACACGTCCGCTCTCAATCAGCCAAAAGAAGAAAGTGAGGCAGCTCTGTGAGCTGTGAGTAGAGGTAGGTGGCTGGGGTAACCCCCAGGTACCCCCTACCAACCAACAATAGAGGGAAGGTAGGGATGCCACCTAGCACTTTTGTCAGTCTATTGGCTACCTTCCAGCTTCGCCGGAAGATATATCCTATGTAAACAACGGAAAGTTTGTTAGTGCGGGAACAATATTGTTGTAAAAATGTACCGAACAGCGATAGAATTTTTTCTTTAAGTGATGTTTGGTGAAATGTCTAGTAGAGCATCTGGGATTGAAAGGGGAAGAGCAAGAGAAGGTGTGGCTTTATTGCTGAGTGAATGGATGACAGGTAAAGTAGTGGAATGGAAGGAGATATCATCTAGGTTAATGTGGGTAAGGGTTAGGTTGGGTAGGGAATGTTGGGCTTTTATCAAAGCGTATGGGCCAGGTTGTGAGAAAAGTGAAGAAGAGCGGAATGAGTTCTGGAATGAATTAACTAAGTGTGTAGAAGGACTGGGTAGAAGTAATTATGTAGTTGTCATGGGTGACTTAAATGCTAGAGTGGGCGCTGGAGAGGTAGAAGGTGTCATTGGGAAGTATGTTGTACCAGGTGAAAATGAGAGTGGTGAGAGACTGGTAGATATGTGTTGAGGAGGAGATGGTGATAAGTTCTAACTTTTTCAAAAAGAAAGATAAAAACAAGTATACATGGGTAAGAATGGCAAATGGAAGAGTGGTAGAAAGGCCGTTAATGGATTATGTGTTGATAACTAAAAGAATGTTTGGAAGATTGAAAGACGTGCACGTGTTTAGAGGTATGGCTGACCGTATGTCTGATCATTTTTTGGTGGAAGGAAAATTAGTTGTAGCAAAAGAGTGGGGGAATACAGTAGGTGGACGTAAAAGGGAGCTAGTGAGGGTTGAAGAGCTAATAAAACCGGGAGTAAAAAGTAAATATCAAGAAAGGTTGAAAATGGCATATGACGAAGTGAAAGCAAGAGAAACTGTTAATTTAGAGGAGGAGTGGAAGCTAGTAAAAGAAAATTTTGTTGGGATTGCAAGTGATATGTGTGGCAAGAAGTTTGTTGGAGGCAGCATGAGGAAAAAGTGTGAATAGTGGAATGAAGGAGTGAAGGTAAAAGTGGAAGAGAAAAAGAGGGCTTTTGAAGAATGGCTGCAGAGTAATAGTGTAGAGAAGTATGAAAGATATAGAGAGAAAAATGTGGAAGTAAAGCGCAAGGTAAGTGAGGCAAAGAGGGCAGCTGACCTGAGGTGGGGTCAGGGATTGGGTCATTCATATGAAGAGAATAAGAAGTAGTTTTGGAAAGAAGTGAAGAGGGTAAAGAAGGCTGGTTCAAGAATTGGAGAGACAGTGAAAGATGGAAATGGAAGGCTGTTAAAAGGAGAGGAGCCAAGGAAAAGGTGGGCGGAATACTTTGGAAGTTTACTGAATGTTGAGGATAATAGGGAGGCAGATATAATTGCTGTTGCAGGTGTTGAGGTACCGGTGATGGGAGATGAGAACGAGAGAGAGATTACAAAAGAGGAAGTGAGGAGAGCACTAGATGAAACGAGAGTAGGAAAAGCATCTGGTATGGATGGTGTGAGGTGAGAGCCGAGATGTTGAAGGAAGGTGTGAGTGTACTTGAATGGTTGGTGAGATTGTTTAATGTGTGTTTTGTGTTGTCAATGGTACCAGTAGCTTGGGTTTGTGCGTGTATTGTACCACTATACAAGGGTAAGGGAGATGTGCATGAGTGTTGTAATTCAAGGGGTACAAGGGTAAAGGAGATGTGCATGAGTGTTGTAATTCAAGGGGTATTAGTTTGTTGAGTGTAGTTGGAAAAGTGCATGGTAGAGTACTGATTAATAGGATTAAGGATAAAACAGAGATTGCAATCTTAGAAGTACAGGGTGGTTTTAGAAGAGGTAGGGGTTAAATGAATCAGATTTTTACAGTTAGGCAGATATGCGAGAAATATTTAGCAAAAGGTAAGGCGGTGTATGTTGCGTTTATGAATCTGGAGAAAGCATACGATAGAGTTGATAGGGAATAATGTTGAATGTGATGAGGTTATATGGAGTTAGTGGAAGGTTGTTGCAAGCAGTGAAAAGTTTCTACAAAGGCAGTAAAGCATGTTTTAGGATAGGAAATGAAATGAGCGATTGGTTTCCGGTGAGAGTGGGGCTGAGACAGGGATGTGTGATGTCGCCGTGGTTGTTTAACTTGTATGTTGATGGAGTGGTGAGAGAGGTGAATGCAAGAGTGCCTGGACGAGGATTGAAACTGGTAGACGAGGATGACCATGAATGGGAAGTAAATCAGTTGTTTGCGGATGATACTGTACTGATTGCAGATGCGGAAGAGAAGCTTGGCCGATTAGTGACAGAATTTGGAAGGGTGTGAGAGAAGGAAGTTGAGAGTTAATGTGGGTAAGAGTAAGGTTATGAGATGTACGAGAAGGGAAGGTGGTGTGAGGTTGAATGTCATGCTGAATGGAGAGTTACTTGAGAAGGTGGATCAGTTCAAGTACTTGGGGTCTGTTGTTGCAGCAAATGGTGGAGTGGAAGCAGATGTACGTCAGGGGGTGAATGAAGGATGCAAAGTGTTGGGGGCAGTTAAGGGAGTAGTAAAAAATAGAGGGTTGGGCATGAATGTAAAGAGAATTCTGTATGAGAAAGTGATTGTACCAACTGTGATGTATGGATCGGAGTTGTGGGGAATGAAAGTGACGGAGAGACAAAAATTGAATGTGTTTGAGATGAAGTGTCTAAGGAGTATGGCTGGTGTATCTCGAGTAGATAGGGTTAGGAACGGAGTAGTGAGGGTGAGAACGGGTGTAAAATGTTATTTTCATTAGTAAAATAAATTTTTGAATATACTTACCCGATAATCATGTAGCTGTCAACTCCGTTGCCCGACAGAAATCTAAGGAGGGATACGCCAGCTATCACAATACTAGAAGGGGGTGTACTTACCAGCGCCACCTGTGGCCAGGTACTCAAGTACTTCTTGTTGACACCTCCTCAATTATTCCTCGGTCCCACTGGTTCTCTATGGGGAGGAAGGGAGGGTCAATTAAATCATGATTATCGGGTAAGTATATTCAAAAATTTATTTTACTAATGAAAATAACATTTTTCAATATTAAACTTACCCGATAATCATGTAGCTGATTCACACCCAGGGGGGTGGGTGAAAACCAGTGTACAAGATTAAAGGATAGCCAAGTATCCCAAATTTCATATAACAGTTATCTCAAATAACAATGAAATAATAAGTACCTGGTAAGGAAGTCGAATTGAACCGTTACTCTGCCTCTTTTTTAAGTTCGTCTTCCTTACTGAGCGCAGCGTTCCTCTTGGAGGCTGAATCAACCCAAGGTGCTAAAGTATATAGGGTTGCAACCCCTACTAAAGGACCTCTACACAACCTCTAACCCAGGCGCTTCTCAAGAATGAATTGACCACCCGCCAAATCAAAAGGATGCGGAAGGCTTCTTAGCCTACCGTAACAACCATAAAAACAACAATAAAAGAATTCAAGAGAAAGGTTAAAAAAGGTTATGGGATTAAGGGAATGTAGTGGCTGAGCCCTCACCTACTACTGCACTCGCTGCTACGAATGGTCCCAGGGTGTAGCAGTTCTCGTAAAGAGACTGGACATCTTTCAGATAAAATGATGCAAACACTGACTTGCTCCTCCAATAGGTTGCATCCATTATGCTCTGCAGAGAACGGTTTTTATTAAAGGCCATCGAAGTAGCTACGGCTCTTACTTCGTGGGTCCTTACCTTCAGCAATGCGAGGTCTTCCTCCTTTAAGTGAGAATGAGCTTCTCTGATCAGAAGCCTTATATAATACGAAAGCCCATTCTTGGACATGGGTCTCGAGGGTTTCCTGATGGCACACCATAAGGCTTCTGACTGTCCTCGGAGAGGTTTAGACCTCTTGAGATAATATTTGAGAGCTCTGACAGGGCAAAGAACTCTCTCAAGTTCGTTACCTACCATGTTGGAGAGGCTAGGTATCTCGAACGATCTAGGCCAAGGACGTGAAGGAAGTTCGTTCTTTGCTAGGAATCCAAGCTGAAAAGAACATGTAGCAGATTCGGTCGTGAAACCAATGTTCTTGCTGAAGGCATGAACCTCACTGACTCTCTTCGCTGTTGCAAGGCAAACGAGAAAAAGAGTCTTGAGGGTAAGGTCCTTAAACGAAGCTGACTGGAGAGGTTCGAACCTAGATGTCATAAGGAACCTTAAGACTACGTCTAGATTCCAGCCTGGAGTGGAAAGACGACGATCTTTAGACGTCTCAAAAGACTTAAGAATGTCTTGAAGGTCCTTGTTGGAAGACAGGTCCAAACCTCTGTGGCGGAGAACTGAGGCCAACATACTCCTATATCCCTTAATCGTAGGAGCTGAAAGGGATCTCTCATTCCTAAGATGAAGAAGGAAGTCAGCTATTTGGATCACAGAGGTATTGGTAGAGGAAATCGAATTGGCTCTACACCAGCTTCGGAAGACCTCCCACTTAGACTGGTAGACTCTACGAGTGGAAACCCTTCTTGCTCTGGCAATCGCACTGGCTGCCTCCTTCGAAAAGCCTCGAGCTCTAGCGAATCTTTTGACAGTCTGAAGGCAGTCAGCCGAAGAGCGTGGAGGTTTGGATGCAACCTGTCTACGTGAGGTTGACGTAGAAGGTCCACTCTTAGAGGTAGAGTCCTGGGGAAGTCTACTAGCCATTGTAGTACCTCTGTGAACCATTCTCTTGCAGGCCAAAGGGGAGCAACCAGCGTAAGCCGTGTCCCTTCGTGCGAGACGAATTTCTGCAGAACCTTGTTGATTATCTTGAACGGAGGGAATGCGTACAGGTCGAGATGGGACCAGTTCAGTAGAAAGGCATCCACATGAACTGCTGCAGGGTCTGGAACAGGAGAACAAAACAGAGGAAGTCTCTTGGTCATGGAGGTGGCAAACAGATCTATGGTAGGTTGACCCCACAAGGTCCAAAGTCTGTTGCACACACTCTTGTGGAGGGTCCATTCCGTGGGAATGACCTGATTCCTTCTGCTCAGACGATCTGCTGACACGTTCATATTGCCCTGGATGAACCTCGTGACTAGAGAGAGGTTTAGACTTCTTGACCAAATGAGGAGGTCCCTTGCGATCTCGTAAAGGCTCCTCGAATGGGTCCCTCCTTGCTTGGAGATGTAAGCCAAGGCTGTGGTGTTGTCCGAGTTCACCTCCACCACTTTGCCTAGCAGGAGGGACTTGAAGTTCAACAGTGCTAGATGAACTGCCAGCAGCTCCTTGCAGTTGATGTGGAGAGATCGTTGTTTCTCGTTCCACATTCCCGAGCATTCCTTTCCGTCCAAGGTTGCACCCCAGCCCGAGTCCGATGCATCTGAGAAGAGATGAAGATTGGGGGTCTGAATGGCCAAGGATAGACCCTCTTTGAGAAGGAGGTTGTGCTTCCACCACAGGAGAGTGGTCTTCATCTCTTGGTTGATAGGGATAGAGACTGCTTCTAGAGTCGAACTCTTGTCCCAATGAGCTGCCAGGTGGAATTGAAGAGGGCGGAGGTGGAGTCTGCCCAGTTCGACAAACAGGGCTAGGGACGAGAGAGTCCCTGTGAGACTCATCCACTGTCTCACTGAGCAACTGCTCCTCTTCAGCATGCTCATGATGCACTCTAGGGCTTGGCTTATCCTGGGGGCCGATGGAAAAGCCCGAAAACTCTGACTCTGAATCTCCATTCCCAGATACACGATGGATTGTGAGGGAATGAGTTGAGATTTTTCCAAATTGACTAATAGACCCAGGTCTCTGATTAGGTCTAAAGTCCAATGAAGATTCTCCAGACAACGACGACTCGAGGAGGCTCTCAACAGCCAGTCGTCTAGGTAGAGGGAGGCTCTGATGTTTGACAAGTGAAGGAATTTGGCTACATTCCTCATCAGAAGGGTAAAGACCATAGGAGCTGTGCTTAGGCCAAAACACAGGGCTTGGAATTGATAGACAACCTTTCCGAAAACGAATCTTAGGAAAGGTTGGGAGTCTGGATGAATCGGAACATGAAAGTATGCGTCTTTCAAGTCCAAGGAGACCATCCAGTCCTCCTGTCTGACCGCTGCTAAGACCGACTTGGTCGTCTCCATCGTGAACGTCAGTTTGGTGACATACTCGTTGAGAGCGCTGACGTCCAACACCGGTCTCCAACCTCCTGTCTTCTTGGCCACAAGAAAGAGACGGTTGTAGAAGCCCGGGGATTGATGGTCCCGGACTATAACCACTGCCTTCTTCTGCACAAGAAGCGACACCTCCTGGTGCAATGCTAGCCTCTTGTCCTCCTCTTGGTAGTTGGGAGAGAGGTTGATGGGCGAAGTGGTCAGAGGTGGTTGAAGGCAGAATGGAATCCTGTAACCGAACCTCAGCCAACTGACAGACTGTGCGTCTGCACCTCTCATCTCCCAAGCTCGCCAGAAGGTCTTGAGTCTGGCTCCTACTGTTGTCTGGAGAAGTGGAGAGTCAGTTTTTGCCTTTGGATGACCTGGATCCTTTCCTGGACTTGCCTTTGTAAGAGTCTGGACGGGAGCTTCCTCGGCTGGGGGCTCTACCACGAAAGGGCGGTATGAATCTAGTAGCAGGGGTATCAGCCACTGGGGAGCGGTAAGTCTTAGGGACTGAGGTAGCAGCCTTAGACTTACGAGCCGAAGAAGCTACAAGATCGTGCGTATCCTTCTGTATCAGGGCAGAAGACAAGTCCTTAATGAGCTCTTCGGGAAAAATAAACTTCGAGAGCGGAGCAAAAAGAAGTTGTGAGCGTTGGCAAGGTGTAATGCTGGCGGAAAGGAAAGAACACAGCTGTTCCCTTTTCTTCAACACCCCTGATACAAACAAGGACGCTAGCTCGCCCGATCCATCTCTGATGGCCTTATCCATGCAGGACATTAACAGCATGGCAGAATCTTTGTCCGCAGGAGAGGTTTTCTTGCTGAGGGCTCCCAGGCACCAGTCGAGAAAATTAAACATTTCAAAAGCTCTAAACACCCCTTTCAGCAAGTGATCCAGGTCTGAGAAGGTCCAACACACCTTTGAGCGTCTCATAGCAGTCCTTCGAGGCGAGTCTACCAGACTTGAGAAGTCAGCCTGGGCAGAGGCAGGTACTCCCAAGCCTGGTGCTTCCCCTGTGGCATACCAAACGCTCGCCTTCGATGTGAGCTTCGTTGGAGGAAACATGAAGGAAGTCTTGCCAAGAAGTTGTTTAGACTGCAGCCACTCCCCTAAGATCCTAAAAGCCCTCTTGGAGGATCTAGCTAGGACAAGCTTGGTATAGGAAGACTGAGCTTGTTGTACGCCCAGCGAAAACTCAGATGGAGGAGAGCGGGGAATAGCCGAGACAAAATGGTCTGGATAAACCTCCCTGAGAAGAGCCAAGACCTTGCGAAAATCAAGAGACTGTGGAGAGAGCTTGGATTCGTCCACGTCCGATGAGGGATCAAGGTGTGCCTCCTCATCATCCGAAACCTCATTCCCAGAATGAGGCGACGAGATCGGATACGAATGCTGAACCGCAGAGTCAGAACGAGCAGGAACATTAACCGTGGTGGACGGAGGAGGAGCAGAAAGTTCCTGTTCCTGTGGAATGAGTGGAGCGTTAAGAGACCGAGGTTGCGCAGAACAAGGTAAAGTTCTCGCAAGCAGAGGTGTCTGAGGCGCAGGATCAGGGTGCACGGGTTATCATGAGATGAGGAAAATAAAGAAGAGTGAGAAGAACTCCTCCTAGCTCTAACTCTCTCTAACTTAGTAGAATACTTTAAAAGACGGACAAAATCCAATTCCGAAAGTCCGGCGCATTCCTCACATCGATTTTCTAACTGACAGGGTCTGTCCCTACAGTCAGAACAAGCGGTGTGAGGATCTACCGAGGCCTTCGGAATACGTCTATTGCAAGACCTACATCGTCTATGGGAGGGGGCTTGCGAAATGTCAGACATTTTGTTTTCAAGAGTAGTCAAAGGGAGATCCAAAAAAACAAGCAAAATTTCGTTAATCGTTAAACTGAACTAAATAAAAGCTATCTAGCTAATATCAGAAGGTTTCCAGTAATGCGACAGCCGTTAATCAGAGAGAATACTTCACCAAATATGCGTGAATAAACTCGAAGACCATAAGCGTATCCCAGAACGTCTAGCCGGAGGCACGACAGAGGAATAATTGAGGAGGTGTCAACAAGAAGTACTTGAGTACCTGGCCACAGGTGGCGCTGGTAAGTACACCCCCTTCTAGTATTGTGATAGCTGGCGTATCCCTCCTTAGATTTCTGTCGGGCAACGGAGTTGACAGCTACATGATTATCGGGTAAGTTTAATATTGAAAAAAATGAGTTAGCAGCTAGAGTGGATATAACATGTGTTGAGGTGGTTTGGCCATGTTGAGAGAATGGAAAATGGCTGTCTGCTAAAGAAGGTGATGAATGCTAGAGTTGATGGTAGAAGTACAAGAGGAAGGCCAAGGTTTGGGTGGATGGATGGAGTGAAGGAAGCTCTGGGTGATAGGAGGATAGATGTGAGAGGGGCAAGAGAGCGTACTAGAAATAGGAATGAATGGTGAGCGATTGTGACGCAGTTCCGGTAGGCCCTGCTGCTTCCTCCGGTGCCTTGGATGACTGCGGAGGTATCAGAAGTAGGGGATTCAGCGTTATGAAGGTTCATATGTGGTGGATAACGGGGGAGGGTGGGCTGTGGCACCCTAGCAGTACCAGCCGAACTCGGTTGAGTCCCTTATCAAGCTGGGAGGAACATAGAGAGGAGAGGTCCCCTTTTTGGTTTCATTTGTTTGATGTTGGCTACCCCCCAAAATTGGGGGAAGTGCCTTGGTATATGTATGTATGTATAACAATACAAACCTGAATTATTTAATGAAAGTATGATTTCAGCGAGGATGGAACTGCTGTTGAGCTTTATAACCTTGGAAATATCAATACATTTTGGATTTGCATCAGAGCAAAAGTGATGACTTCAGCCAGCCTTCTAACAATCAGAGCATGAAGATTTCTCTGATAATAGGCTAGGTCCCTATCAGATAACTAATAAGCATACATGGCAAAAGCTATACCCCTAAGGATATGAGGTCCAAATGCATGGTAACTTTCAACGTACACGTTTAGCTAAAGTCTATCCATGGCTCCCCTCGTAAGGGAGAATGGGGAAGACACTTCAATAGAAAACTTGACAGTAAATCCACTTGGTTGAGTTGCTTATTTGCATCTAGACCAGTCTCATAACAGCACAACTGATATACTCCAAGATTAGGGAAGAAGAAAGGAAAAACAGCAAAATACTCTTACTTTTCACGCTAGATTTACGGGCAACGTCTTACCTAGACGTAATGCTTCTTGTCTGGTGAGGAAGGGAGGCATGCCACACAACCGGTTGAGCAGCTAAGAGTAAAGGCATCCAAGGAGTGGGTATCCTCGAAGGTAGTGGGTAGCGAAGGTTGCCTGGCTATTCCAGAAGCATGCTTTTATGACTCGTGTTATGGAGAGGTTCTTCCAGTAGGTTAAAGTGAAGCTGATAATCCTGAATATAGGAACTTGTACTCTGGGAAGCCCATTTGATGACTGTATGGGTGCGGGGTAGGAGTACCTGATGCTCACAAAACCAGTACGAAATTGTCTTCTTGGATAACTTTTTCTTCAACCTATCAGTGCTGAGAAAGTCTCTGCAACTCCAGTCTAAAGCATTAGTGTACCTTGTCCTCAAGTAACATAGTAGTGTCCTCCTTAGTAACAACGTAGAGTCCTCACAAGACAAAAGAATGTCATCCCAATTGCTAGTCATGTTTTAGATGAGATGGAAAAAGATTCTAATTTAGTGTCATAGACGACTGGGTACTGGGTCCTGGCAACGAACTCTGGAACAAATATAAAGGAGAACTTCAATCAGCTTGAATGACTTGTGAAATAAGAGATGCCACAGAGCTAACCTATTCACTTCCTCGAGGCCAAGCCTAGCTGGAAGAGTCTTAGTGTCAGATCCCTTTCTAACACTCTCATTCAGAAATCGATTTAGGGAGAAGAAAATTCTTGCGACGTCACAGTTCTCTTGGTGGACAAGTCTGTTCGAAGCTCTTCGTGGCTGAGCGATAGCCTTTTACCTTAGAGACTGAGAGGAGCTTCTCCCGACGAAGGTAGACGAGGAAATACGCAATCTATTGCAGAAAAGTTCCCACAGACGTATCCTATCATGGACATCAACAGCAGAAGATTGCCCACTTTCACTAATACTGTAAACAGCTACAGACAATATTTGCAGATATCTCTTGTGTGGTGCCTCGAAAATAGGTTTCACTCGGAGAAGCTTAATGGCTGACAACCATGAAGTGTCACAGATACCCATGAGCTAAATATATAGAGCTTTGGATTTCACTTTGCTTTCTGCAGCTTTATGATATCTCATAGGAAGGAAAGGTAGCTCCAGATACAAGAAAACCCATGAAGTACAGTGCTACACACTTTTTTTTTCTTACTTTGGTTCAATTCACTATTATCTGTACTCCATCAAAACTATTCTAAGCCTACTCAACAGCAGTAGTCACGACACAGGATAGTGAAAGCAACACAACATAAGATGATGGTACAACAGATGCAGAACTCTCTGCAGAGGTCAAAGCCAAGGGGACATGGTTACTGTATTATCCTTGACCCCTGAAATGAGTAATTACAGATGACCAAATCACATATATGCAGAAAATCCAAGGAAAGAAAAAACATGGGGAAAGCTAGTAGTCAATTTGGAGAAAAGCAAGCCGAGATGCAGGAAGTGGTCGGAATATTGTTCCCTGAGGTAGTAGAAGAATAATGAATTTCAGGGGATTAAATTCTTCCAGCCTGAGGAGAACAAAGATTCAAGTGAAGGTATAGCAGATGCTGAAACCTCACCCAAAGACGATCAAAAAGGGCCAAAGAAAGGCTCGCTGAAGAAAAAATTGATAAGACAATAAACAATGACTTGGCACAATATTTGTACACTAACTTCCGCATATAAAGACATCGCTGGTCCAACAATCAGTCCTTACATATATGGAGCAAGATGACTGAGAGATAGTTTGCCATAGGTCACTGAAGACCTGTTTGAGGTCATAAACAAACCACAAACTATAGTCGCAACAACCACACAAGTAAACTCAGCACAGTTAAACACATACGTATCCATCTCCCAACTCATAAGAATACATAAGATGAAATTAGGGTTAGGTATACATATCCCCAATATCGAATAATTTAACATCAACACCCAGAGTTCAAATAAATAACCTGAACAAATGAGTTGCAGAAACAATAATAATGAATGTCTTAAAATAAAATCTTTCCCTTCACAATCAACAAACTTGAGGCAACTTGAGTTTAATTTTGCAACACTTTACAAAGAGAGAGAGAGAGAGAGAGAGAGAGAGAGAGAGAGAGAGAGAGAGAGAGAGAGAGAGAGAGAGAGAGAGAGAGAGAGAGAGAGAGAGAGAGAGAGAAACATGTACTCACACAAAATACATGGACAAGTGAAGGGAGATTCTTCTTAGAAAGAGAAAAAACAAATGTACTCACACAGACTACGCTGACCCGTGATGGGGGATGCTTCTTCCTCAGACGATGTAACAGCAACTTGTCTTTAAAGCATGTTATCTTAGCTGACCTCATTCCTCCGTTATACTTATGTATGGCATACAGCGGTCCTTCTGAAGCCATCTTTTTCAGAATCGATGCAGCTTCCATCATGGATTTTGTCTGTTTTTAGCAAAGAGAGAAACAGATAAACATTTAAAATTTGGAAGTAATTTGTATTTTTCCTAGCATACAAACCCTCCCCTATCTATAGGGGTATTACTTTAAGCGTAGCTGAAAGACAAGCCATGATAATTTTTAGTGAGGGATAACTACCCCATCTGCTAGTTAGCAGGTGGGGCGGGGTAGACTGGCTACTCCGCTCACTCACACCTCTCGGCTGAGTAACCACTTTGCTTTCTGGCAGGACTTCTCGGGGTACAAGGTGGTGGGCCAACTTGTATAAATAGCTTCTGATCAATTGTAGAAAAAACCCACCCTTGCTAAAATCAAGTGCCGATATGAGGTAATACACTAATAGCGACCTGCATAAGCTTGTGTGTGAGTGAAACTAGCAGTTTGACTTGTCTTTAACATAGGAACTGGAGTACAAGACCTAGAGTTCTCAAGACTTACCCAATACCCTCAATACCATTGGGGATGTAACAAAGTACTATTCTATACTTTGAAGGCACAAGGGAAATGAGTCTAAACTGCAGTGTGGTGAGGTCAGCTCTGTTGAGGCTTGCGAAGCTGTTTTCCCAAGAGGGGAGAAGGTGAAAGGAAAAAAGGAACCAGTCATTCTTACTTATTCACCCCGGACTAACCCGGGTAACCTTACACCCTAACTGTCTGCAACTTGTCCATCAAGGAGCTTGAAGTGTTTAGACCATTTGTTGTGCGACCACCACAGGACCAATGGAAAAGGTCTCCATGTCCCTGTGGGTTACGTCTTTGCAGGCAGTGGGCAGTGAAGGTCGATTGACGCTTCCACATGCCCGCTTGCAGTACCTGCACCACAGAATAGTTTCCTTGAACGCCAAGGACGTAGCAACGCCACTGATGTCATGAGCTCTGGTTCATTAGGATGGAGGAGGGTCTGGATTGAGAGCAAACTCAATTGCCTCCCGATCCAGGAAGGAAATGAAATCCTTGTGACCCTCTTGACATTCCCCGTGCTGGTCAACAGTGTTGACACGCGGTCCAGCTGCTGTCGTTCTCCTAATGTAACACCACAGAATCCTCACTGGGCAAAACCACAGTTGGATTAGGTCTTCAGTTACAGAACGAGGACTCTCTATCCAGAATGGGCCAAACCTAGGGTACAGCATACTTTGATTTTGAGTCTTGGCAATCAACTCAGGGAAGCAGCTGAGAATTACTTCTCATCTCCTAGAGTAGGAGACATTAGAAGACAGATCATATAACTCACTAACACTCTTGGCCAAAGCCCAAGCGAGTAGAAAAGCCGTATTCCATGAAAGGGAGCAATCTGTTGCTTGGCATAAAGGTTCATATGGAGGGGCTTTCAGGGACTGAAAGACCCGAACCGCGTTCCTAGAAGGAGGAAGTGCCGACGGGAGTCAAGTCATCTCAAACTTTGTATGAGTAGAAGCATCGAGGGGAGTGATCCCCCTCACACATTATCAGTCACAAAGGACCGAACATTTCGCCTGGAAGACTGATGCTGAAAAACATTGAGGTGTCTAGACATGTTTCCACAACTCGTTGAGAGAGGTGGTGTTGGACAATTTCTATGCGCGAAGTCGAAGCGAAGCTACGGCTTTGTGGAAGGTGTTGGCATAAGGCTGTTTTAGAAGATGGTGTCGTGGAGGAAGTTCCCTCGGAAGCTCCGACGAGAGCTGCAGAAGGTCCGGGAACCATTCTGAGTGATGCCATAGAGGAGCGAAGCTACTGGAGTAATTGATAAGTTCTTGCTTATTCTGACTTGGTTGAGGACTTTCTCACAAGACTGAACGGGGGAAAAAGTGTACACCTTTAAGCTGTCCCACCGTTCTTGGAATACATCTTGCTCGAGAGCCTGGGGTTCTGAGACTGGGGAACGGTTGAGCGGGAGCCTGACGCTCAGGGCTGTTGCGAGCAGAACCACAGTTGGAAAACCCCACAAAGTTAAGACTTTGTTGACTAAAAGATGATTCAAAGACACTAGGAGCCCACTATCTGAGAGGTCTTGCTCAGATTATCTGCCAGCACATTCCTGTTGCCAGGAATGACATGAGCAGATGGGGGCACCTAACAGTCCTCTTTCCATCTGAGTATTTCTACTGCTAGATGGTCTGTAAGAGAGCTATATGCTGGTACCTTTCTGATTCTGGCCAACGGACGAAGATGGATTGGTGTGACACCTTCGTTTGATGTATCCGAAGAGCATCAGTTCCAGAGGAGGAACGAGAAGATTGGCCTCTTTGCAGAGGTTCTCGTCTGCCACCCACCATCTGCGGTCCGTCCAGAGAAGTTGGGACATTGCTTATCAAGAAATACATCTCGAGATGATGACAAGACGTGCAACTGCTTACACGTTTCTGCTATGAATGGGGGGGGGGGGGTCCTTGTTCTCCCTTAAACTTCCACCAATCTAGTAGGGGTTGGCCGAATAAGAATGATACAAAACGGTAAACCAGGTAGCTGGTGCTGCTTATGTTATTACAGCGATTCTCCACAGAGATTGCCTTCCGGGCAAGAGACCGATCGGTAACTACCGAACGCTTCCAACTATTCCCAAAGGAAGAGATTGAGACGAATCTTGAATCTATTGTTGGATGCGTAACATGTGCTTAAGTCTATCTACAGACCAGTACAACAGAAATTTGAGCAGGATAAGGTTACAGGCATAGCACGACTTAAAGTCATGTCCGGAACTTGGTAGGAGAACATTAAAAACGTTCGTAACCAAGATTCCTCCTTCTTAAAAGATGAAAAACGTTTTGATTTCTTCGTCTCCGATCGGAAAACTGCCATAAGTATTGAATGTTCCCTACTAGGAAACAGATATACTTATGAGAAGTTTTCGGTCCAAGTACAATACTTGTTTATTCAGCAAGGTAAGGGAAAGAGAAAATAATAGGGAAGGTTCTAGTTGGGTCCCCATGCCCAGTATGAAATCAAGGGGTGGTGCCCAGTTCTCTTGACTGTTCACCTTTTGCCCAGATTTATGGGTATTCCATTTTATCTTTTTGTGTAGTGAACATAGCATTCGGACACTCGGCAGTCTACATACCACATCTGGTAACAGTCCGCAAACCACTATAGTGTGAACCCACAGAGTTCACGCAACGAGAATCCGAAGATTCTCTGTCATGTGAGCCGACCGACTCAGCATAACCACGGTCACGAGAGTCCTAGGGTTGAGCGTGACGAGAGTACGAAAACTCTGTCATGACAATGCAACTCAGCATGACAAGGGTCCCAAGAGCCGACAGGCTCAGCGTGACTGCACGAACCCGAAGGATTCGCACATCAACAAGGACTCCCAGCTATGGGAACCTGAAAGTTCAGTGTAGCGCCTGGAACAAAAGCCTGCAGGCTCAGCGTAATCGGCGTTGCGAGACCCCGAAAGATCAGCGCAACGGGAAACCTGCCACGAGAGCCCAACGTGACAGGAGGCACGAGAGCCCGATGGCTCACTGTAACCAAGGTTGCGAGACCCAGAAAGGTCAAAGCAACGGGAAACCTAAGTTTCCCTGCCACAAGAGCCCAAGGGCTCAACGTAACGAGAGTTCGAGGACTCTCTGTCATGATAGTAAAACTCAGCATGATGAGGGTCACGAGAACCAACAGGTTCAGCACAACCGGGTGAACCCAAAAAGGATTCGAGCAATGAGGAGAGGACTCCCAACTACAAAAAAGCGAAGTTTAGGGGTAGGGTTCAGCATGAGAGTCTGCAGGATCAGCGTAACTATTGTTGCGAGACCCCGAAGGATCAACGCAACAAGAAACTGAGGTTTCCCTGTCACAAGAACTCAAAGGATCAACGTGAAGAGAGGCATGAGAGCCCGAGGGCTTAACGTAACCAGGATTATGAGACCCCAAAGGGTAATTGTAACGGAAGACCGATATCTCCCTGCCACGAGAACCCGAAGATTCATCGTGACTGATGGCACGGGCCGGAAGGCTCAGTGTATCCATCGTTACAAGAACCCGAGGGCTTATCATAACTGGAACCCGAAGGTTCCAAGTCGCGAGAACCCGATGGTTCAGCGCGACGGAGACCTGAAGTACTCTCAGGGTCATGAGAACCAGTACGAGAACCCGAAGGATCAACGTGAGGAGAACCAGTAGGTTCAGAGACGTCTCCTCACAGCCCAAACAGGAGAACATCTAGGATGGAGAGGGGTCACGAACCCTTCCACCCTACAAACCTCCATAGAGGAACGTAAAGATGACTCAGCCCGAGCGGGAGAATGCACAAGCTCGAGAGATACTTCCCCCCGATGAGAAGCTTTGTTCTCCCGAAGGAGAACATCGCTTAAGGCAAGGTTCTACCTCCGTCCCCTGGTGGAGAACCGTATGCATAGGGGGACCGCCGATGCCCCGGGGCGGTCTTCTCTCGCGAACGAGAAACGTGTTCCCCCGGAGGAAAAACCTGCCGCTGAGTATGCACTGCCACTGCCCCGCCCCTAGCGGATCAGCAACATCCTCGGCGTCAGACACAGACTCGAGGTCTGATCGACAGGCTGCAGCGCCTACAACAACCCGCAGCTCTGACACAAAAGCTGAACACAAGCTTTCTCTCACGAACAAGAGGAGAGTTCGCAGAAGGAGGTCATCGCCTAAAACATGCTTTCTCCCAGCCCTGTGGGAAAAAAACGTAGGTGTGCGGCATATGTATTAGTGTGCTACTGTTATCAACACACATTGAGTATGTGTTGTTTGAGATGTTGAGTCTTGAAATAAAGTTCATCATTGTAACTTTAAAATGGTTTATTCTCTAAAAACAACAGTGTTAAACATCTCCATCACAGGAGTGTAGCTGGTTTGGTCGGATGACCAATTCAGGTGAAGTATAGATATGAACTGCCTAAATTATCGATATCACAGATATCGTATGTTTGGTTGTCTCAGCATTTAAACACAATATGTAAACTTTACATTCGTCTCGGAAGACACCTGCATCCGGTGACGACACAATCTTTCACACGGTATGCATTTGTGTTGATGCTTCAGAAAAATGTTACATTGCTGAGGGATGCAAAATACATCCTGTTATGATTTTATCTGACTACAGCAAATCTCACACTAGCATCTTCATCCACAATGACATATTACGTCATGTGTTTTAAACATGTAATAACTATTACATATGTTGGTCACTGAGCAATCTCTCGCAAACAAGGAGAAGTCCTCCAGAAGGAGGACTTCGCCTAGGACAAGCTTTCTCCCAGCCCTATGGGTAAAAGCATAGGTGTACGACATGTGTTGATCACTAAACAATCCCTCTTGCGAACGAGAGAAGTCCCCCCGAAGGATGAACAAGCCTTGGACTTTGCTTTCCCCTAGCCCCAAGGGGGAGAAGCACAGTCTTCGGCGATGAGATAGCAGAAGCTGATTTTTCGTCGAGCTGTCAGCAATTCTTCCCGAAAGAGCGAAGGTTACTGAACGGCTAAAGAAGGGAAGCTCTCCCTTGGAAGAGAGAGCAGACCAACTCCGGCAAAGGTTAATTCTCTCTCATAAAAGAAGGTTCTAAAACCCCTGGAGGCGAACCTCCTGGCAGCACTCTATGCTTCCCATCAACAAGCCTTGTTCAAGTTGAAGGTAAGCAACGAGTGCTACCTCAAAAGGTGAGCAGCTCACTGAATGGAGACGTCAAATCCATCCCCCCTGCTTTCTACGTCGGCTGCTGAGAAAAAATAGTTATGAAGAATTACAATTCATAATCCTGCTGCCAAAAATAGACTATTTGGGGAATAACTCAACCTTCCTTGGAAGAGTTCCCCGAGAGGGAGCGGACAAATTAGAGTTAAGCACTCGCTCCACCAGCCGAGGACGCCCGTTGGGCCATCGCCAGCAAGGGGAGCGGAAACGAGAGCTGAAAAGTTAAATTATAAGCAGTTATTAAATTTAACTCAAGTACTGAATACACCAACGGAAGCGCCACCAAACCCGCGAACGGGAAAGGTGTATCCCCGCTGAGGAAAAGCCGGCCACCTACAAAGAGGGAGGGAGGGGGGCAAGGTAAAGGAGAAGTAGTATCAACACAATGACGACTCCCTTATGGCAGACTGCCGGATGCTCTGTCACGCAATCAGCAACTGTACTAAAAGTTACTAATATTTAACAACATATATGTAAATTAAGTTTCAATATATATAATATAAAAACACACACAAATAAATATGATATTTTAATTATAAAATAAATTTTTGAATATACTTACCCGGTGAATATATAATAGCTGCTGCTCCAGCGGCTCGACAGAAAAACACACAAAAACTCGCGAGCGATCGCTATGAAGGTTGCGGGTGTGCCCACCAGCGCCAACTACCGGCCAGATACCACACATGCATGTAAACAAGCCTCAATTCTTCTCGTCCCGCTGCGTCTCTATTGGGGAGGAAGGGAGGGCCTTTAATTTATATATTCACCGGGTAAGTATATTCAAAAATTTATTTTATAATTAAAATATCATTTTTAAATATTTAACTTAGCCGGTGAATATATAATAGCTGATTCACACCCAAGGCAGTGGGTAGAGACCAGAGTTAATAAAGTTTACAGCGTATATGCTTAGAGTTTTTGACAGTTATCAATATAACAAAACCCAAATATATAGGTACCTGGTAAGGAAGTTGACTTAGACGATTACTCTGCCTTGTAAGTCTGTCTTCCTCACGAAGCCCAGCGATCCTCTTAGGATGCTGAAAGACTCCCAGGAGCTGAAGTATCAAGGGCTGCAACCCATACAAATAGGACCTCATCAAACCCCTAATCTGGGCGCTCTCAAGAAATAACTTTGACCACCCGCCAAATCAACCAGGATGCGAAAGGCTTCTTAGCCTTCCGTACACCCCAAAAAACAATATTAAAAACATTTCAAGAGACAGATTAAAAAGGATATTGGAATTAGGGAAGTGTAGTGGTAGAACCCTCACCCACTACTGCACTCGCTGCAACGAATGGACTCAGTGTGTAGCTTTCCTCGTAAAGAGTCTGGACATCTTTTAAGTAAAATGACGCGAACACTGACTTGCTTCTCCAAAAAGTCGCGTCCATGATACTTTGCAGAGATCTATTTTTCTTGAAGGCCACGGAGGTTGCTATAGCTCTAACTTTGTGCGTCTTAACCTTAAGCAAACATCGGTCTTTCTCATTCAAGTGAGAATGAGCTTCTCGTATTAAAAATCTGATAAAATATGACAAAGCATTCTTTGACAGAGGCAATGATGGTTTCTTAACTGAGCACCATAATGCCTCAGATTTACCTCGTAATGACTTAGTACGAGCTAAATAGAACTTAAGAGCTCTAACAGGACATAATACTCTTTCCAGTTCGTTGCCTACGATCTCTGATAAGCAAGGAATATCAAAAGATTTAGGCCAAGGACGAGAAGGCAGTTCATTTTTGGCCAGGAAACCAAGTTGAAGAGAACAAGTGGCTTTTTCTGTAGAAAAGCCGATGTTCTTACTGAAGGCATGAAGTTCACTGACTCTTTTAGCCGAAGCCAAGCACACTAGGAAAAGTGTCTTGAGAGTGAGATCCTTCAGGGAGGCTGAATGTAATGGCTTAAACCTGTCTGACATGAGGAACCTTAGGACCACGTCTAAGTTCCATCCAGGAGTTGCCAAACGACGTTCCTTAGAGGTCTCAAAAGACTTAAGGAGATCTTGGAGGTCTTTATTGTTGGAAAGATCTAAGCCTCTATGCCGAAAGACCGAAGCCAACATGCTCCTGTAGCCCTTGATCGTGGGAGCTGAAAGGGAGCGAACCTTTCTCAGATGTAAGAGAAAATCAGCGATTTGGGCTACAGAGGTACTGGACGAGGACACAGATGCTGACTTGCACCAGTCTCGAAAGACTTCCCACTTCGACTGGTATACTCTAATGGTAGAAGCTCTCCTCGCTCTTGCAATCGCACTGGCTGCCTCCTTCGAAAAGCCTCGAGCTCTTGAGAGTCTTTCGATAGTCTGAAGGCAGTCAGACGAAGAGCGGGGAGGTTTTGGTGTACATTCTTTACGTGGGGCTGACATAACAGATCTACCCTTAGAGGAAGACTTCTTGGAAAGTCTACCAGCCATCGAAGTACCTCGGTGAACCACTCTCTCGCGGGCCAGAGGGGAGCAACCAACGTCAACCTTGTCCCTTCGTGAGAGGCGAACTTCTGCAGTACCTTGTTGACAATCTTGAATGGTGGGAATGCATATAAGTCCAGAAAAGACCAATCTAGGAGAAATGCGTCTATGTGTATTGCTGCTGGGTCTGGGACTGGAGAGCAATAGATTGGAAGTCTCTTGGTCATCGAGGTTGCAAAGAGGTCTATGGTGGGTTGACCCCAAGTCGCCCAAAGACTCTTGCACACGTCCTTGTGGAGGGTCCATTCCGTAGGAATTACCTGACCCCTCCGACTGAGGCAGTCTGCTAAGACGTTCAAGTCGCCCTGGATAAACCTCGTTAACAGGGAGATGCCTCGATCTCTTGACCAAATGAGCAGGTCCCTTGCGATCTCGTACAGCGTGAGGGAGTGGGTGCCTCCTTGCTTGGAGATGTACGCCAAGGCTGTGGTATTGTCGGAGTTGATCTCTACCACTTTGTTTCGAAGGAGACTCTCGAATTTCATCAAGGCCAAGTGGACTGCCAAAAGCTCCTTGCCGTTGATGTGCATGCTCCTCTGACTTGAGGTCCACAGACCTGAGCATTCCCGACCGTCCAGGGTCGCACCCCAACCCAAATCAGACGCGTCTGAGAATAGTACGTGGTTTGGGTTCTGAACTGCTAGGGAAAGTCCCTCTCTCAGACTGATATTGTCGTTCCACCAATTCAGGCATGCCTTTACTGGTTTGGAGACCGGGATTGAGACCGTCTCTAACGTCTTGTCCTTCTTCCAGTGAAAGGCTAGATGGAACTGGAGAGGTCGAAGGTGTAGCCTTCCTAGCGAGACAAACTGCTCCAGGGATGATAGAGTTCCTACTAGACTCATCCAATTCCTGACTGAGCACTGTTCTCTCTTCAACATTAGTTGGACTTTGAGCAGGGCTTGCTCTATTCGGGTGGCAGACGGAAAATCCCGAAAAACTGGACTGCGAATCTCCATCCCTAAATACAGTATAGTTTGGGATGGAATCAGCTGGGACTTTTCTAGGTTGACCAAAAGTCCCAATTCCTTGGTCAGATCCAATGTCCAATGAAGATCCTGCAGACAGCGATGACTGGATGAGGCTCTGGACGAGGCTCTGAGAAGCCAGTCGTCCAAGTACAGGGAGGCTCGGATTCCCGATAAATGGAGGAATTTTTCTACATTCCTCATAAGCCTCGTAAACACGAGAGGAGCAGGACTTAGGCCAAAGCACAGGGCCCGAAACTGGTATACCACATTTTTGAAAACAAACCTCAGAAACGGTTGGGAATCTGGGTGTATAGGGATGTGGAAGTACGCGTCTCTTAGGTCGAGAGAGACCATCCAGTCTCCCTTTCTGACCGCTGCTAAGACTGATTTCGTGGTCTCCATGGTGAACTTTGTTTTCGTAACAAAGACGTTGAGCGCACTGACGTCTAGCACCGGTCTCCAACCTCCTGTCTTCTTCGGGACTAGGAAGAGACGGTTGTAAAACCCCGGTGATTGAAGGTCCGAGACTTTCACCACCGCTCCCTTCTCTAGCAATAGAGACACTTCTAGGTTTAGGGCTTGTCTCTTTGACTCCTCTCGGTACCTGGGAGAGAGGTCGATGGGGGAAGTCGCTAGAGGAGGTTTGCGTACAAATGGAATTTTGTACCCCTCTCTGAGCAACCGAACAGACTGTTGGTCTGCGCCCCTCTTCTCCCAGGCCTGCCAGAAGCTCTTCAATCTGGCTCCTACTGCTGTCTGAGGCTGTGGGCAGTCAGACTCTGCCACGTGAGGACTTGGCTCCTCTCTTCTTTCCTCTCTTTCCCTCGGCACGAGTACTTCCCCTGCTGGGAGCTCTGCCACGAAAGGGCGGAATAAATCTGGACGCCGGAGTGTCGATCCTGGGTCTAGCAGAAAAGGATGTAGAAGGAGTCCCTTTGCGAGCAGAGGACGCCACCAAGTCATGGGTGTCCTTCTGCACGAGTGAAGAAGCTATGTCCTTAACCAATTGTTGCGGGAACAAAAACTTTGATAAGGGAGCAAAGAGCAGTTCTGATCTCTGACAGGGAGTAACTCCTGCCGAAAGAAAAGAGCAAAGGGACTCTCGCTTCTTTAAGACTCCCGACGTAAAAGAGGAGGCGAGCTCATTGGAACCATCGCGGATGGCTTTATCCATACAGGACATAATAAGTACGGAGACATCTCTATCCGCCGATGAGATTTTCCTACTTAAGGCTCCCAAAGACCAGTCAAGGAAGTTGAAAACTTCAAAGGCTCTGTATACGCCTTTCAGCAGATGGTCAAGGTCCGAGGAGGACCAACTAATCTTCGAGCGTCTCATGGCTAGGCGGCGGGGAGAGTCTACGAGGCTTGAGAAGTCACCCTGGGCAGAGGCAGGGACTCCCAAGCCGAGAACTTCTCCCGTGGCATACCAGACGCTCGATCTAGACGAGAGCTTTGACGGAGGGAAGGCAAAGGCCGTCTTCCCCAAACTCCTCCTGGTGTCCAACCAGTCGCCTAAAAGTCGTAAAGCTCTCTTGGAAGAGCGAGAGAGCACTAGCTTTGTAAAGGCTGGCATGTTAGCAGGTAAGCCTAGAGCAAACTCAGACGGTGGCGAACGAGGAGCAACAGTGACGAAGTGATCGGGAAAAAGCTCCTTGAAAATTAACATGACTTTCTTAAAGTCCATTGATGGAGGAACCGTTCTAGGTTTGTCTACATCCGAAGGATGATCATCATGATGAGGGTCAGCAACGTCCTCATCTGAAGGATCCTCATCCGACAACTGCTGAGTAACAAGCAAAGGGGTTGGCAATGCTTGACACGCAGAGTCCACACGCACTGGTGCATTATTAGCAGTCCAGGACGCTACGTCATGTAACTGCTTAACAGCCTGTGAACTGTCAACAACAACAGGAGCGGGAGGACGCTCGACGTCAACTCGAGACTGTTTTGACTGCCTAGACTGAGCAGTCAAAACAACTCTAGACTGCGGTGGTTGACGCTCAGCGTCAAAACAAGTCAACTCCGCTGGTTGGCGAACGTCCTGAACGTCAACAAGAGCATTAAGAAGTGGCTGAATGTCCATATGCGGCTGAAAGTCAACACGTGACTGCATCGAGTGAGGCTCTACAAAGCGTGACTGACGTGACTTAGCTACGCCAACGTCAACAGGACGAGCAAAGGCTCGTTTTGGCGGCTGAAGGCCAGGATCTCGATGAGTTAAGCGGCGAGGATCATCGTGAACCTTATCGGCAGAATAGTCTTCCATAAGGGAGGCGAGCTTAATCTGCATGTCTTGCAGCACAACCCATTTAGGATCAACGGGAATGGGTGCGGTAAAAGACGGGGTTAACGTCTGAGACGGCACAACCTTGCCTACACCAAGACTCTCTGAGCCTGTGTAATGTTGCTGCTTGGGCGGCGAGCAGTTTTCCGATGACTGCAAAGGGTCAGAGCTGTCCCAATGGCTACAGCCAGGATGCTGGACCTGTCCTGAAGGGACCGACTTTCGCTTAAGGGGCCTAGAAACCTTGCTCCACGGTTTCTTATGCCAAAAGCCTTCGGATGACGAGGAGAAAATGGTCTCTCTCGTCTTATGGTAGGGGCGATCTTGGTGAGACACGCCTGTTACCATAGAGGGAACGTCTGTTCGCTGATCAAGGCCTCTCGAACCCATAAGTCGTACAACATTACTTCTCCCCTGGGCTTGGGAGCTTGCAAGAGGTCTCGGACTAGGCGAACGACAGGCACGAACAGACGAACCCTCGGTCGCAACACTGTTCACAACACTTTGCGCACTAATCACTTTCCCACGATTTTCCGCTGTGGCACTCTGACACTAGCTCTTTAACGTCAGCCATGAGTTGATTACGATCTGTTGCTAACGATTCAACTCTTTCACCCAAGGCATGAATGGCACGTAACATGTCTCGCATCGATGGTTCCTGAGTGCCAGTAGGGGGTTCAGGCACAACCACTACAGGGGAAGGATTAGGTTCAGGGGCATGTGGAGAGGAAAAATCTACTGATCTAGAGGAACTCCTCCTTACCCTATCTCTCTCTAGCTTACGAGAATACTTGTCGTATTCGAGCCAATCGAATTCCGAAAGGCCCACGCATTCCTCACACCGATCTCCTAATTGACAGGTTTTACCCCGACAATTAGAACACACAGTATGTGGGTCGAGAGAGGCCTTTGGAAGACGCCTATTGCAATCCCTAGCATTACACTTACGAAATCTAGGGGCTTGTGAAGCGTCAGCCATTTTGAATTAGTCAAAGAAAGTCCAAAAAACAATCCAAGTCATCAACAATTAAATCTGTCCAATAAAGAGTTCAAGAGTTTAAGTTGAGGAAAAACACCTGCACTGCGAAAGCTCAAACCAAAATGAAGTACTTCACCAAATATGTTGAGAAAACTCCAGGTTATACAGCGAGTATTGATACGTCTTGTCGTCAAGGTCGACAGAGAAGAATTGAGGCTTGTTTACATGCATGTGTGGTATCTGGACGATAGTTGGCGCTGGTGGGCACACCCGCAACCTTCATAGCGATCGCTCGCGAGTTTTTGTGTGTTTTTCTGTCGAGCCGCTGGAGCAGCAGCTATTATATATTCACCGGCTAAGTTAAATATTTAAAAAAAAGAATAGAATAAAAAGAATTAAGAGTTTAATAATCAAGGCAAGTATTTGCGGGAGAGAAAGGCAGCATGTCCATCCTCTACCGAGCCATAAATTAAAGTGGTTACTCAGACGAGAGGGGTGAGTGAGCGGGGTAGCCAGTCTACCCCACCCCCACCCGCTAACTAACGGATGGGGTAGTTGTTACTTACTAAAATTATCATGGCTCATCTTTCAGCTACGCCAAAAGTAATACCCTTATAAATAGCGGAGGGTTTGAATTTACGCCAGAACAAACTTCACATAATTATGTGAAACAAAAGTTACATCTTAATTCTGATACACTATGTATGTACAAAACGATTTATTCTTAAATGAGCGGTGAAAATTGGAGTTACAGTAACTTGAAGTCGGAGAGCAAAGTAAGAAGAAATAAAAAGGAAAAGAGATTAAGCAATAACATGACAATAAAAGAAGTCGGTGAAGTTTTGCTCGTTTCGTTCCTTTTGTCGACATAGTAATCCACAAAATGCTTGAAGGCCTTTTAAGTATTTTGTAAATAGATATCAAGATTTCATAAAGATTTTATCTTGTGAAAATGACGATGATATACCTTGACCAAAACCTCATCACACCTACCATTACTCCTCGAGGGATATTTTGCTTCCCAGGCTTTTGATTGTTGAGTTTAAGGTTAGCCACTTCCTGCATCTGATTGTACTGCTTTTCAAGGTTACCAAAGGTTTTTTTCTTGGTCCCGGTGTTATTCTCTTTGACTTCTTGAAAGTCCTAAAAAGAAAACATAATTCATTACTGCATATCAATGATCATCATCATCACCTCCTACGTCCCAATATTTACATATGATTTGTATTTTACTTAGATTTATACAAACCAAATATTATTTTCATTCCCTTAATTAAACAACGATACTGTGAGTTAACCTAGACTCTCAAAAGGAAAAATAAAAAAAATAAACCAGTAAGTTCCATACATAGTAAGAGATGTGTTCCAAGTGTGGGTTCTCAAGTTGAAAAGTTTTCAGAGGTGTGAGTGAGCAGGGTAGCCAGTCTACCCCATCCGCTAACTTGCGGATGGAGTAGTTATCTCTCACTAAGAATTATCATGGCCCGTCTTTCAGCTACACCGAAAGTAATACTGTACCCTTATAAACAATGGAAGGTTTGTATTTGCGCAAGAACATACTTTGCAAAATTCTGTGAAGCAAATGTTACATCTTAATTCTGATACACTATGTATGTACAAAACGATTTATTCTTAAATGAGCGGTGAAAAATTATATTTTCAATTTAAAATAAATTTTTGAATATACTTACCCGGTGGATATATATGTAGCTTACGTCTCCGATGGTGGACAGATTCCAAAAACTCGCGAGCGATCGCCATGATGGTTGCGGGGTGTGAACACCAGTGCCGACTGTCGGCCAGATACCGCATATATTTCCCCAGGAATTCAGTTCTTCTCAGTCCGTAGGGTCTCTATCAGGGAGGAAGGGGGGGGGCCTTTAATTATATATATCCACCGAGTAAGTATATTCAAAAATTTATTTTAAATTGAAAATATCATTTTTAAATATTTAACTTAGCCGGTGGATATATATGTAGCTGATTCACACCCATAGTGGAGGGTAGAGACCAGTATTAAAACATTAAAGGAATATACGCTCAAGAGTTTTTGACAATTATTCAAAAAACAAACTTAAGTATAGGTACCTGATAAGGAAGCTGACTCTGATGATTACTCTGCCTCATTAGTCCGCTATCCTTACGAAGCCCAGCGTTCCACTCAGGGTGCTGAAAGACTTCCAGGAGCTGTTATATTCAGGGTGAACACCCCTACAACAGGACCTCATCAATACCCTTAATCTGGGCGCTCTCAAGAAATAATATTTTGACCACCCGCCAAATCAAAAGATTGCGGAAGACTTCTTAGTCTCCACATACAACCCAAAATAAGATTAAAAATTTCAAGAGAAGATAAAAGGATATTGGGATTAAGGGAATGTAGTGGTAGAACCTTCACCCACTACTGCACTCGCTGCTACGAATGGTCCTAACGTGTAGTAGTCCTCATAAAGAGTCTGGACATCTTTCAAATAATATGAAGCGAACACAGATTTGCTCCTCCAAAAGGTTGCGTCCATAATGCTTCTAAGGGATCTATTTTGTTTGAACGCTACTGAAGTTGCTACCGCTCTAACTTCATGAGTCTTAACTTTAAGCAAATTTAGATCATTCTCACTTAAATGAGAGTGAACCTCTCTAATCAAAAGTCTAATAAAATAAGACAACGCATTCTTCGACATGGGTAAAGAGGGCTTTATAACTGAACACCATAAAGCCTCTGAATTACCTCGCAGCGGTTTGGTTCTATTTAAATAAAATTTTAGAGCTCTAACTGGGCACAGAACTCTTTCAACTTCATTCCCAACAATTTCAGATAGACTGGGAAGTTCAAACGATTTAGGCCATGGACAAGATGGTAGTTCATTTTTGGCTAAAAACCCAAGCTGAAGCGAGCATACTGCTTTATTAGCGGAGAAGCCGATATTCTTGCTTAAAGCATGTATCTCACTAACTCTTTTTGCAGAAGCCAAGCTCACTAAAAAAAAAAGAGTTTTGAGTGTAAGATCCTTAAGTGAGGCTGAATTCAACGGTTCAAACCTGTATGACATAAGGAACTGAAAGACCACGTCCAAGTTCCAAGCAGGAGTAGAAATCTGACGCTCCTTGAAAGTCTCGAAAGACTTGAGAAGGTCTTGAAGATCTTTGTTATTAGACAGATCCAAATTTCTATGCCTAAAAACTGAAGCTAACATGCTTCTGTAGCCTTTAATGGTAGATGCAGAAAGGGAGCGACCATTTCTAAGATAAAGTAAAAAGTCTGCAATCTGCGCTACAGTGGTACTGGAAGAGGAAATAGAGGAGGACTTGCACCAGTCTCTAAATACCTCCTATTTAGATTGATAGATCCTGATGGTAGAGGATCTTCTAGCCCTCGCGATCGCTCTAGCTGCCTCCTTCGAAAACCCTCGAGCTCTAGAGAGTGTTTCGATAGTCTGAAGGCAGTTAGACGAAGCGTGGGGAGGCTTTGAGGAAATCTTTTTACATGAGACTGACGCAGGAGATCCATCCGTAACGGTAAACTTCTTGGGATGTCTACCAGCCATAGAAGTACCTCTGTGAACTATTCTCTCGAAGGCCAGAGGGGAGCAACCAACGTCAACCTGGTCCCTTCGTGAGAGGCGAACTTCTGAAGCACCTTGTTTAGGATCTTGAACGGTGGGAAGGCATAGATGTCTAGGTGAGACCAGTCCTGCAGGAAAGCGTCTCTGTGGGCCGCCTCTGGATCTGGAACTGGAGAGCAGTAAGTCGGGAGCCTCTTTGTCAGAGAAGTCGCAAAGAAATCTATGGTGGGTTGACCCCATGTCACCCATAGTTTCTCGCACACATCCTTGTGTAACGTCCACTCCGTGGAGATAACTTGTCCTCTTCTGCTGAGGCAGTCCGCTAAGATATTCATCTCTCCTTGCACGAATCTCGTCAAAAGAGAGATGTTTCGAGCTTTTGACCAAGTGAGAAGGTCCCTTGCGGTGACGAAAAGGGAGTGGGAGTGAGTGCCTCCTTGTTTCGAGATGTATGCCAAGGCCGTGGTATTGTCTGCATTCACCTCCACCACTTTGTTCCGAACCAGACTCTCGAAACTCCCTGCTTGAGGGTACACTTGGGCACACTTTTCTGTCTAGTTTCTCTTCCTCTTGTTCTGTTAAAGTTTTTATATTTTAAATAGGAAATATTTATTTTAATATTGTTACTATTCCTAAAATGTTCTATTTTTCCTTATTTCCTTATTTCCTTTCCTCACTGGGCTATTTTCCCTGTTGGGGCCCCTGGGCCTATAGCATCCTGCTTTTCCAACTAGGGTTGTAGCTTAGCATATAATAATAATAATAATAATAAAGCTAGACGGACTGCCAAAAGTTCTTTGCAGTTTATGTGAAGACAGTTTTGGTCTGGGGACCAAAGACCCGAGCATTCCAGATTGTCCAGTGTCGCTCCCCAACCCAAATTCGATGCGTCTGAAAACAACACATGGTTTGGATTCTTCATCGCAAGAGAAAGACCTTCTCGAAGTCTGATGTTGCTGTCCCACCAAGCTAGACATGTCTTGACTAGAGTTGGAGATCGGAATAGAGATCGTCTCTAAGCCCTTCTCCTTGTTCCAATGGTGGTTTAGGTGAAACTGGAGAGGGCGAAGGTTGAGTCTCCCCAGAGAGATGAACTGCTCCAGCGATGAAAGCGTTCCCACGAGGCTCATCCAAACTCTCACAGATCAACTGCTTTTCTCTTGCAAGTGACAGACTTTGAGCAGAGCTTGCTCCATTCTTGTGTGAGACGGAAAAGCCCGAAAAACTCGACTCTGTATCTCCATCCCCAAATAAAGAATTGTCTGGGATGGAGTCAGTTGCGACTTTTCTACGTTCACTAGGAGACCTAACTCTTTGGTCAGGTCCAACGTCCATTTGAGGTCCTCCAGACAGCGATGAAGGGACGACGCCCTGAGTAACCAGTCGTCCAAATAAAGGGAGGCTTTGATCCTTGACAAATGTAGAAAACTTGCTACATTTCGCATGAGCCTTGTAAAAATAAGAGGAGCAGGGCTGAGGCCGAAGCACAGTGCTCGGAACTGATACACTACTTTCCTGTACTGTACACAAACCTCAGATAATGTTGAGAGTTTGGGTGAATCGGAATGTGGAAGTATGCATCCTGCAGGTCGAGAGAAACCATCCGGTCGCCTTCTCTTACCGCTGCTAAAACAGATTTGGTGGTCTCCATTGTGAATTTTGTCTTTACAATAAACACATTGAGAGCACTTACATCTAGCACTGGCCTCCACCCTCCTGTGTTCTTCGGAACCAGGAAGAGACGGTTGTAAAAGCCTGGGGATTGAAGGTCCGAGACTTTCACCACCGCCCCCTTTTCCAACAACAGAGATACTTGATGTCGCAAAGCCTGTCTCTTCGTCTCCTCTCGACACCTGGGAGAGAGGTCTATCGGAAAATTTACTAGCGGAGGTCTTTGTACAAAAGGTATTTTGTAACCCTCCTTCAGTAACATAACTGACTCCCGGTCTGCACCCCTCTTCTCCCAGGCCTGCCAGAAGTTCGTCAATCTGGCCCCTACCACTGTCTGAAGCCGTGGGCAGTCAGACTGCCACGTGAGGATCTGGATCCTCTTTTCTTACCTCGTTTGTTATCCGGACGAGAGTTTCCCCTGCTGGGGGCTCTGCCACGAAATGGAGGAATAAATCTTGCAGCTGGCGTGTCAAACTTGGGTTTGTTGGCATAAGAAGGTAAAACCTTGCGCGCAGTCTTGGCCACCAAATCGTGCGTGTCCTTTAGAGCAAGAGATGATGCGATATCTTTAATAAGATGTTAAGGGAACAGAGTAGCTGATAAGGGAGCAAAAAGAAGTTCTGACTTCTGACAAGGGGTAACCCCTACAGAAAGAAAAGAACACAATGCTTCTCTTTTCTTAAGAACTCCTGCTGTGAACGTAGCCGCTAGTTCATTGGAGCCATCCCTTATGGCCTT
The DNA here is from genome assembly GCF_036898095.1 of Palaemon carinicauda. Lineage (NCBI taxonomy): Eukaryota > Metazoa > Arthropoda > Malacostraca > Decapoda > Palaemonidae > Palaemon > Palaemon carinicauda. Next base: position 129,767,056 of record NC_090727.1, on the reverse strand, counting down.
GTCCATGCATGACATTATTTGAACAGCAATATCATTGTCCGATGGAGGGACCTTCTTACTTAAGGCTCCCAGGGACCAATCCAAAAAATTAAATACTTCGAACGCACGAAAAACTCCTTTAAGGAGATGATCCAGTTCTGAGGATGACCAGAAAATCTTCGAGCGCCTCATGGCTAGACGACGAGAAGAGTCTACTAGGCTTGAGAAGTCTCCCTGGGCAGAGGCAGGAACTCCCAAGCCGAGAACTTCTCCTGTGTCATACCAGACGCTCGAGCGAGAGGCCAATTTAAAAGGGGGAAAGGCAAAGGAAAACTTTCCTAAACTTCTTCTGGTTTCCAACCAGTCTCCCAGTAATCGCATGGCTCTCTTAGAAGAGCGGGAGAGAACCAATTTCGTAAACGAAGGAGTCGAAAAAGCCATGCCTAGAGTAAATTCAGACGGCGGCGAACGTGGAGCAGCAGTTACAAAATGATCAGGAAAAATATCCCTAAAGATATTCATAATCTTTTTAAAGTCAAGGGATTGTTGGACACCCCTAGGCTGCTCCTCTTCTGACTGAATCCCCAAAGGAATATTAGCTGAAAGGGGATCATCAACTTCTTCTTCAGAAGGCACATCATCTGACAAAGGTAAAGTCTTGCGAGACAGAGAAAAATCAGAATGGCGAGACGGTAAAGCCTGACAGGATACATCAACTTGTAAATGAGCCGCAGTTAAAGTCGAGGGGACGACGTCACGTCGAGACTGCAAAGACTGATGTTCCATCACACAACAAGATTGACGTGACTGACGTTCATCATCACGAAGGGACAGAGGCGACTGTTGTTCCATGTCAAAATGAGACTGCGGAGACTGACGTTCGACGTCACGTCGGGTCAACGGAGTCGGCCGCTGAACGTCACGTCGGGGCCGCGGCGACTGCAGCTCAACGTCACGTTATGACTGCGGTAACTGAAGTTCAAAGTCTCGGGACTGACGTGACTGTCGGGAAATACGTTCTGAATCACGTTTAACCGCAAAGCTGACATTAGGGATAACGTCAGAGCGACGAGACAAATCTCGCTTAGGAGGTTGAAGACCTGAATCACGTTTGCCAGTACCGTGACGAACCGCAAGTAAAGGATCCTTACGCACAGGAACATGATCGTAAACTTCCATTAAGGAAGAAAGTTTTAACTGCATATCTTGCAAAACGCTTAACTTAGGGTCAACAGAAATCGAAACAGATCGTGAAGTCGGTAACGTCTGTGCAAGCACGTCATCGCAATGAACGGGACTCTCAAACTTAATGTCACGTTTGCGCTTAATAGGAGAGTTATCCTCCGATGACCGAATACGGTCGGGGCTGTCCCAATGACAACAGCCAGGACGTTGAACCTGTCCTGAAGGGACTAACTTGCGCTTCAACGGTCTCGAAACCTTACGCCAAGACCTTTTAAGAAACGAGTCATCGGATGACGAGGAGAACTTCGTCTCTCCTGTCTTATGGTAAGGACGTGCTTGATGAGCAACATCTGATACCTTTGAGGGAACGTCTGTTCGTTGGTTAAAGCCTCTCGCTCCCTTAGGTCCTACGACATTCCTTCTCCCAGGGGTAGGGGAGCCTGAAAGAGGTCTCGGACTAGGTAAGCGACAAGCACGAACAGACGAATCCTCCGGCAAAACACTAAACACATTTGTTGCACTTTTCACTTTATCACTTTCACCCTTCAAAATCTTTACGTCGGACATAAGTTGATTCCTGTCCGAGGCCAGCGATTCGACCTTCTCACCCAACGCCTGAATAGCCATTAACATATCTCTCATAGAAGGTTCATTAGTGCCAATAGGGGGTTCTGAAACTACCACTACAGGGAGAGGAACAGGTTCAGGGGCATGGGAAGAGGAAAATTCTTGAGATCTAGAAGAGCTTCTTCTAACCCTATCTCTTTCGAGTTGAGTATATTTATCATACTCCAACCACTCGAATTCAGACAAAACAATACATTCCTCACATCGATCCCCTAATTGACAAGGTTTACCCCGGCAATTAATACAAATAGAATGAGGATCGATGGAGGCTTTAGGAAGGCGTTTATTACAGTCTTTAGAACATTTACGATAGACAGGAGAAGGGTCAGCCATTGTGAAAATTTCAAAGAAAGTCCAAAAATAAAGCCAAGTTCAGCAACCAATAATCAAAAAAGTAATTCAAGAGTTTTATCGAAGATGAACCAACACAGCGAAAGCAATAAAACCATGAACAAGTACGTCACCAATCAGTTGAAAACTTTGAGGTTAAGCGCGAGCGGAACCAATGTTGTCATTACAACCGACAGAGAAGAACTGAATTCCTGGGGAAATATATGCGGTATCTGGCCGACAGTTGGAGCTGGTGTTCACACCCCGCAACCATCATGGCGATCGCTCGCGAATTTTTGGAATCTGTCGACCGTCGGACACGTAAGCTACATATATATCCACCGGCTAAGTTAAATATTTAAAATTGGAGTTACAGTAACTTGAAGTTGGACACCAAAGTGGGAGGAGATAAAAAGGATAAGAGATTAAGCAATAACCTGATAATAATAAGAACTGTCTGTGAAGTTTTGCTCGTTTCGTTCCCTTTGTCAACATAGCAATCCACAAAATGCTTGAAGGCGTTTCAATTATTTTCTTAAAAAGATATCAAGATTTCATACAGATTTTATCATGGGAAAATAACGATGATATACCTTGACCACGACTCATCACACCTACCATTACTCCTTGAGGGATATTTTGCTTCCCAGGCTTTTGATTGTTGAGTTTAAGGTTAGCCACTCCCTGCATCTGATTGTGCTGCTTTTCAAGGTTACCAAAGGTCTTTTTCTTGGTCCCAGTGTTATTCTCTTTGATTTCTTGGGAGTCCTGAAAAGAAAACATAGTTCATTACTGTATATCAATCATCATCACCTCCTACGCCTATTGACGCAAAGGGCCTCGGTTAGATTTCGCCAGTCGTCTCTATCTTGAGATTTTACCTCAATACCTCTCCATTCATCATCTCCTACCTCCCAATATTTACATATAATTTGTATTTTACTTAGATTTACACAAACAAAATATTTTCATTCCCTTAAATAAAAGACGATACTGTGTGTTAACCTGGATTCGCAAAAGAAAGAAAGAAAAAAAATCAGTAAGAGATGTGTTCCAAGTGTGGGTTCTCAAGTTGAAAAGTTTTCAGAAAAGTTTCAAAGTTAAAAGGCTCTCAAGTAGTATAAAGTTGAAAAGTTCACTTGTAGAAAAATTAAAAAGTTCCGAAGTACAAAAATTGTAAAGATTTCAAGCTGAAAAATTCTTCAAATTCACCAAGACTAGCTTAGCCATGAAGTTCTTAAATTTAAACCCCCCTTCTCACCAATACAGTACATTCAGTCAGCTGATCTTGCTAACATTTATATGTTAGCTTACATTTATAAACAGTATCAAGAACTCCTGCATTAAAACCTTTATTGCCACAAAGGTTCCTCTCTTTGAACATTTGTATGTAAGGGACTTGTGGTTATCAAAATTTCAAGATAATTTGTTCTTACAATTATGGAACTGTAGCCCTAAATAAAAAGAAAATACAATGGCTTGTATTTACATAAGAGCAATGTTACTTAATTAGAGAATGAGTTTCTCAATCATGTAAGAAACTAATTCTGTGTTACTTGACAAACATTTCAAATTGAGAGAGCATTTAAAGACAATAAAGCAGAATACACTTAACCCTTTTACCCCCAAAGGACGTACTGGTACGTTTCACAAAAGCCATCCCTTTACTCCCATGGACGTACCGGTACGTCCTTGCAAAAAAATGTGTTAAAAATTTGTTTTTCATATTTTTTGATAATTTTTTGAGAAAATTCAGGCATTTTCAAAGAGAATGAGACCAACCTGACCTCTCTATGACAAAAATTAAGGCTGTTAGAGCAATTTAAAAAAAATATACTGCAAAATGTGCTGGGAAAAAAATAACCCCCTGGGGTAGGGTTGGAAATTTCCAAATACCCCGGGGGTAAAAGGGTTAAATACCAAATCATGTGCTGGGCTCTGTGGTCTACCATTAGTCTTTCAATAAATCATAAACATGTTAAAGTTAAAAGTTAAAGTTGCGGGTTTTAGGTCTCCACAGAGACGATTTACATCGTCCTCCTCGGGCGACCATTAGCCAGCAGGGACTATCACTAGTCCCCTCTAACCTCCCCCCCCAGGCGCCTACCCTGGGAGTACCCCCCGGTAGAAGGTCTCACAGTATTCGCATCCCAGGCGGGGACCGAACTCGGGACCTCTATAATAGAGATCCGCGACGCTACCAACCTTCCAACATAAAATCATACAACTGGTCATGAATCTTATAATCCTTGTACATTAAACTGGAAATCAAAGCTAACATCAAACACTGATAAACAGAGTATTACCTATTACTACAAAAGTACTCAGTTGGTCAGATCATTTCCTAACACCACGTACATTCTCATTTCACTGTTTGTATGTAAACACAAGGTAGAAGGAGAACAAATTTGATGCTGATAAATCAAAAGAGCAACTGAGTTGACCAACTTTTCCCCTCATTCAACTGCTCTTGATCTGTACCGAGACTACACTAACCAACAAATGCCTCCAACACTGTATGATGCAAAGGGGTTCCATCGGATTACGGTACCCCAAACATCTCTACAGTAATTCTTAATACTTCAGGCAGATCAGCCTAACCAATCGCCAACTTTTTCTTTCATTGATATTATCGGTTTGTCTCGTCTTCCTACTCTTCTATAAATCAATTAACAGAAAACTATCCTCAAGAGAAACGTCTTCCTACTCTTCTACAAATCAATTACCAGAAAACTATCCTCAAGAGAAACGTCTTCCTACTCTTCTATAGATCAATTAACAGAAAACTATCCTCAAGAGAAACGTCTTCCTACTCTTCTATAGATCAATTAACAGAAAACTATCCTCAAGAGAAACGTCTTCCTACTCTTCTATAGATCAATTAACAGAAAACTATCCTCAAGAGAAACGTCTTCCTACTCTTCTATAGATCAATTAACAGAAAACTATCCTCAAGAGAAACGTCTTCCTACTCTTCTATAGATCAATTAACAGAAAACTATCCTCAAGAGAAACGTCTTCCTACTCTTCTATAGATCAATTAACAGAAAACTATCCTCAAGAGAAACGTCTTCCTACTCTTCTACAAATCAATTACCAGAAAACTATCCTCAAGAGAAACGTCTTCCTACTCTTCTATAAATCAATTAACAGAAAACTATCCTCAAGAGAAACGTCTTCCTACTCTTCTATAGATCAATTAACAGAAAACTATCCTCAAGAGAAACGTCTTCCTACTCTTCTATAAATCAATTAACAGAAAACTATCCTCAAGAGAAACGTCTTCCTACTCTTCTATAGATCAATTAACAGAAAACTATCCTCAAGAGAAACGTCTTCCTACTCTTCTATAGATCAATTAACAGAAAACTATCCTCAAGAGAAACGTCTTCCTACTCTTCTATAGATCAATTAACAGAAAACTATCCTCAAGAGAAACGTCTTCCTACTCTTCTATAAATCAATTAACAGAAAACTATCCTCAAGAGAAACGTCTTCCTACTCTTCTATAAATCAATTAACAGAAAACTATCCTCAAGAGAAACGTCTTCCTACTCTTCTATAAATCAATTAACAGAAAACTATCCTCAAGAGAAACGTCTTCCTACTCTTCTATAAATCAATTAACAGAAAACTATCCTCAAGAGAAACGTCTTCCTACTCTTCTATACAGTAAATCAATTAACAGAAAACTATCCTCAAGAGAAACGTCTTCCTACTCTTCTATAAATCAATTAACAGAAAACTATCCTCAAGAGAAACGTCTTCCTACTCTTCTATAAATCAATTAACAGAAAACTATCCTCAAGAGAAACGTCTTCCTACTCTTCTATAAATCAATTAACAGAAAACTATCCTCAAGAGAAACGTCTTCCTACTCTTCTATAGATCAATTAACAGAAAACTATCCTCAAGAGAAACGTCTTCCTACTCTTCTATAGATCAATTAACAGAAAACTATCCTCAAGAGAAACGTCTTCCTACTCCTCTACAAATCAATTAACAGAAAACTATCCTCAAGAGAAACGTCTTCCTACTCTTCTACAAATCAATTACCATAAAACTATCCTCAAGAGAAACGTCTTCCTACTCTTCTAGAAATCAATTAACAGAAAACTATCCTCAAGAGAAACGTCTTCCTACTCTTCTATAGATCAATTAACAGAAAACTATCCTCAAGAGAAACGTCTTCCTACTCTTCTATACAGTAAATCAATTAACAGAAAACTATCCTCAAGAGAAACGTCTTCCTACTATTCTATACAGTAAATCAATTAACAGAAAACTATCCTCAAGAGAAACGTCTTCCTACTCTTCTATACAGTAAATCAATTAACAGAAAACTATCCTCAAGAGAAACGTCTTCCTACTATTCTATACAGTAAATCAATTAACAGAAAACTATCCTCAAGAGAAACGTCTTCCTACTATTCTATACAGTAAATCAATTAACAGAAAACTATCCTCAAGAGAAACGTCTTCCTACTATTCTATACAGTAAATCAATTAACAGAAAACTATCCTCAAGAGAAACGTCTTCCTACTATTCTATACAGTAAATCAATTAACAGAAAACTATCCTCAAGAGAAACGTCTTCCTACTCTTCTATAAATCAATTACCAGAAAACTATCCTCAAGAGAAACGTCTTCCTACTCTTCTACAAATCAATTACCAGAAAACTATCCTCAAGAGAAACGTCTTCCTACTCTTCTACAAATCAATTACCAGAAAACTATCCTCAAGAGAAACGTCTTCCTACTCTTCTACAAATCAATTACCAGAAAACTATCCTCAAGAAAAACGTCTTCCTACTCTTCTACAAATCAATTACCAGAAAACTATCCTCAAGAGAAACGTCTTCCTACTCTTCTACAAATCAATTACCAGAAAACTATCCTCAAGAGAAACGTCTTCCTACTCTTCTACAAATCAATTACCAGAAAACTATCCTCAAGAGAAACGTCTTCCTACTCTTCTACAAATCAATTACCAGAAAACTATCCTCAAGAGAAACGTCTTCCTACTCTTCTAGAAATCAATTAACAGAAAACTATCCTCAAGAGAAACGTCTTCCTACTCTTCTATACAGTAAATCAATTAACAGAAAACTATCCTCAAGAGAAACGTCTTCCTACTCTTCTATAAATCAATTACCAGAAAACTATCCTCAAGAGAAACGTCTTCCTACTCTTCTAGAAATCAATTAACAGAAAACTATCCTCAAGAGAAACGTCTTCCTACTCTTCTATACAGTAAATCAATTAACAGAAAACTATCCTCAAGAGAAACGTCTTCCTACTCTTCTATAAATCAATTAACAGAAAACTATCCTCAAGAGAAACGTCTTCCTACTCTTCTATACAGTAAATCAATTAACAGAAAACTATCCTCAAGAGAAACGTCTTCCTACTATTCTATACAGTAAATCAATTAACAGAAAACTATCCTCAAGAGAAACGTCTTCCTACTATTCTATACAGTAAATCAATTAACAGAAAACTATCCTCAAGAGAAACGTCTTCCTACTATTCTATACAGTAAATCAATTAACAGAAAACTATCCTCAAGAGAAACGTCTTCCTACTCTTCTATAAATCAATTACCAGAAAACTATCCTCAAGAGAAACGTCTTCCTACTCTTCTACAAATCAATTACCAGAAAACTATCCTCAAGAGAAACGTCTTCCTACTCTTCTACAAATCAATTACCAGAAAACTATCCTCAAGAGAAACGTCTTCCTACTCTTCTACAAATCAATTACCAGAAAACTATCCTCAAGAAAAACGTCTTCCTACTCTTCTACAAATCAATTACCAGAAAACTATCCTCAAGAGAAACGTCTTCCTACTCTTCTACAAATCAATTACCAGAAAACTATCCTCAAGAGAAACGTCTTCCTACTCTTCTACAAATCAATTACCAGAAAACTATCCTCAAGAAAAACGTCTTCCTACTCTTCTACAAATCAATTACCAGAAAACTATCCTCAAGAGAAACGTCTTCCTACTCTTCTATACAGTAAATCAATTAACAGAAAACTATCCTCAAGAGAAACGTCTTCCTACTCTTCTATAAATCAATTACCAGAAAACTATCCTCAAGAGAAACGTCTTCCTACTCTTCTAGAAATCAATTAACAGAAAACTATCCTCAAGAGAAACGTCTTCCTACTCTTCTATACAGTAAATCAATTAACAGAAAACTATCCTCAAGAGAAACGTCTTCCTACTCTTCTATAAATCAATTAACAGAAAACTATCCTCAAGAGAAACGTCTTCCTACTCTTCTATACAGTAAATCAATTAACAGAAAACTATCCTCAAGAGAAACGTCTTCCTACTATTCTATACAGTAAATCAATTAACAGAAAACTATCCTCAAGAGAAACGTCTTCCTACTATTCTATACAGTAAATCAATTAACAGAAAACTATCCTCAAGAGAAACGTCTTCCTACTATTCTATACAGTAAATCAATTAACAGAAAACTATCCTCAAGAGAAACGTCTTCCTACTCTTCTATAAATCAATTACCAGAAAACTATCCTCAAGAGAAACGTCTTCCTACTCTTCTACAAATCAATTACCAGAAAACTATCCTCAAGAGAAACGTCTTCCTACTCTTCTACAAATCAATTACCAGAAAACTATCCTCAAGAGAAACGTCTTCCTACTCTTCTACAAATCAATTACCAGAAAACTATCCTCAAGAAAAACGTCTTCCTACTCTTCTACAAATCAATTACCAGAAAACTATCCTCAAGAGAAACGTCTTCCTACTCTTCTACAAATCAATTACCAGAAAACTATCCTCAAGAGAAACGTCTTCCTACTCTTCTACAAATCAATTACCAGAAAACTATCCTCAAGAGAAACGTCTTCCTACTCTTCTACAAATCAATTAACAGAAAACTATCCTCAAGAGAAACGTCTTCCTACTCTTCTACAAATCAATTAACAGAAAACTATCCTCAAGAGAAATGAGCAATTAAAGATCACAACCATCTGACTCCTCCATTCACACTTTGGAAGGAAAATTCAGAGAAATATAAGCGAGGTAAAATGCATACTATAAAAAATTCTGTATAGCTAATGAAGATTACGTAATGTAAACCAAACATGAGATCCAATTGAATAAAAGTAAAAAAAAAAAAAAGTAATCAATTGTCAGAATTATTCATACTGTAATACTGATTAACATTGAACTCAATATAAATCATTAAAATTTCTCTTGCTAATTGTAAGATATTTTGATTAATGCCTTACATTTTGATACCCATTAGCAAGCCAATCTAAATTAAGGGTAAAAGGAAAAATAAAGTAATCTACATGCAAGTATATAGTAACCCTTTAGAATAATCCAGTGTCAGTAATGAAGCAATTGAAAATTCTCATAAAAAAAATTGGGTCAAATAGAAAAAAAAAAAAAAAAAAAAAAAAACCAAAACAATAGCTGAAAATCAAATTACAATTTAAAAAAAAAATCTTAAAAAGAAACTATAAAACCAATTTCCACCAATTTCAATAAAAGCAAGGAACATTGTTTACAGTTGTGACAACAACTTACCTTCATAGGAACTGGTTTCTTTCCCTCCTCGTTAAAGAGTTTATAAGCAACTTCCATTTTTTCACAGTCGGCAGCTTCAGGGACGTCCTTGTCAGCTTGGGAGGACCTCGATTTCTCTTCCAGCTCCTGGAAATATTTTGTCACGACCTCCATCGATTTCTCTTCCATCTCCTGGCAATTTTTTATCACGGCTCCACACCATTCCATATTGTATTGTTTACTGGGCCCTTCTAGGATAGTTTCAAATTTTGAGCCATCAACGTAGTCCAGATATTTCATGTCGTCCAAGTACGTTGTGACCCTGGGCATCAGATCCTTCATACTTTCCTGGAGCAGCTTATGAACATCCTCCATAATTCCATATATCAGTACTATGACTTAAAATACAGAGATGTTTCCCAAGGGCTTCTCACTCTCGCCGTATGCCTACGTAATGATCTTTCAAATGCTGCTGCACAAATGTTGCTTCCACACCTTGGGTGTTTGTCTCTCTCATGTTACTGGAAAATTAAATTTCATAATGCAGATTTTATGTACGTACTATGTTTGGGAGCTCATAAAATATGTAAAACAATCATGGATACAAAATCACTTAAGATAAGTTACTCTTCAAAAAGTAAGAAAAAAAATTACAATACAAGTATAAGGTACAGCACCGTAAAGTATTTCCAAAGGATTCAACTTGCATGCAATACCCGCTATAAAAAAAATAAAACATTTTAAATGCAAGCAGAGCACTCTAACAATAAAATGATATTTTAATTATAAAATAAATTTTTGAATATACTTACCCGGAGAATATATAATAGCTGCAACTCTGCGGCTCGACAGAAAACACACTCAAAAAACTCGCGAGCGATCGCTATGAAGGTTGCGGGTGTGCCCACCAGCGCCAACTGTCGGCCAGATACCACTCTTGCATGTAAACAAACCCTTCAATTCTTCTCGTCCCGCTGCGTCTCTATTGGGGAGGAAGGGAGGGTCATTTAATTTATATATTCACCGGGTAAGTATATTCAAAAATTTATTTTATAATTAAAATATCATTTTTAAATATTTAACTTAGCCGGTGAATATATAATAGCTGATTCACACCCAAGGCGGTGGGTAGAGACCAGAGTTAATTAAGTTTACAGCGTATAAGCTAAGAGTTTTTTCATTTTGACAGTTATCAATATAACAAAACCAAAATATATAGGTACCTGGTAAGGAAGTTGACTTAGACGATTACTCTGCCTTGTAAGTCTGTCTTCCTCACGGAGCCCAGCGATCCTCTTAGGATGCTGAAAGACTCCCAGGAGCTGAAGTATCCAGGGCTGCAACCCATACAACAGGACCTCATCAAACCCCTAATCTGGGCGCTCTCAAGAAATGACTTTGACCACCCGCCAAATCAACCAGGATGCGAAAGGCTTCTTAGCCTTCCGAACAACCCATAAAACAATATTAAAAAACATTTCAAGAGACAGATTAAAAGGATATTGGAATTAGGGAAGTGTAGTGGTAGAACCCTCACCCACTACTGCACTCGCTGCTACGAATGGACCCAGTGTGTAGCAGTCCTCGTAAAGAGTCTGGACATCTTTTAAGTAAAATGACGCAAACACTGACTTGCTTCTCCAAAAAGTTGCGTCCATAATACTTTGCAGAGATTTATTTTGCTTGAAGGCCACGGAGGTTGCTATATCTCTAACTTCGTGCGTCTTAACCTTAAGCAAACATCGGTCTTTCTCATTCAAGTGAGAATGAGCTTCTCGTATTAAAAAAATCTGATAAAATATGACAAAGCTTTCTTTGACATAGGCAATGAAGGTTTCTTAACTGAGCACCATAATGCCTCAGATTTACCTCGTAATGACTTAGTACGAGCTAAATCGAACTTAAGAGCTCTAACAGGACATAATACTCTTTCCAGTTCGTTGCCTACGATCTCTGATAAGCAAGGAATATCAAAAGATTTAGGCCAAGGACGAGAAGGCAGTTCATTTTTGGCCAGGAAACCAAGTTGAAGTGAACAAGTGGCTTTTTTCTGTAGAAAAGCCGATGTTCTTACTGAAGGCATGAAGTTCACTGACCCTTTTAGCCGAAGCCAAGCACACTAGGAAAAGTGTCTTGAGGGTGAGATCCTTCAGGGAGGCTGAATGTAATGGCTCAAACCTGTCTGACATGAGGAACCTTAGGACCACGTCTAAGTTCCATCCAGGAGTTGCCAAACAACGTTCCTTAGAGGTCTCGAAAGACTTAAGGAGATCTTGGAGATCTTTATTGTTGGAAAGATCTAAGCCTCCATGTCGAAAGACCGAAGCCAACATGCTCCTGTAGCCCTTAATCGTGGGAGCTGAAAGGGAGTGAACCTTTCTCAGATGTAAAAGAAAATCTGCGATTTGGGCTACAGAGGTACTGGACGAGGACACAGATGCTGACTTGCACCAGTCTCGAAAGACTTCCCACTTCGACTGGTATACTCTAATGGTAGAAGCTCTCCTAGCTCTTGCAATCGCACTGGCTGCCTCCTTCGAAAAGCCTCTAGCTCTTGAGAGTCTTTCGATAGTCTGAAGGAAGTCAGACGAAGAGCGGGGAGGCTTTGATGGACATTCTTTACGTGGGGCTGACGTAACAGATCTACCGTTAGAGGAAGACTTCTTGGAAAGTCTACCAGCCATTGAAGTACCTCGGTGCACCACTCTCTCGCGGGCCAGAGGGTAGCAACCAACGTCAACCTTGTCCCTTCGTGAGAGGCGAACTTCTGCAGTACCTTGTTGACTATCTTGAATGGTGGGAATGCATATAAGTCCAGAAAAGACCAATCCAGTAGAAACGAGTCTATGTAGATTGCTTCTGTATCTAGGACTGGAGAGCAATAGATTGGTAACCTTTTGGTCAACGAGGAGGCAAAGAGGTCTATGGTGGGTTGACCCCAAGTAGCCCAAAGACTCTTGTCCACGTCCTTGTGGAGGGTCCATTCCGTGGGTATCACCTGACCCCTCCGACTGAGACAGTCTGCCAAGACGTTCAAGTCCCCCTGGATGAATCTCGTCAACAGGGAGATGCCTCGAATTCTTGACCATAAGAGAAGGTCCCTTGCGATCTCGAGCAGCGTGAAGGAGTGTGTGCCTCCTTGCTTGGAGATGTACGCCAAAGTTGTGGTGTTGTCTGAGTTGACCTCTACCACTTAGTTTCGAAGAAGCTTTCTAATATCATCAAGGCCAAGTGGACTGCTAATAGCTCCTTGCCGTTGATGTGCATGCTCTTCTGACTTGAGGTCCACAGACCCGAGCTTTCCCGACCGTCCAGGGTCGCACCCCAACCCAAATCTGACGCGTCTGAGGACAACACGTGGTTTGGGTTCTTGACTGCTAGGGATAGTCCCTCTCTCAGACTGATATTGCTGTCCCACCATTTCAGGCATGCCTTTACTGGTTCGGAGACTGGGAATGATACCGTCTCTAATGTCTTGTCCTAGTTCCAGTGAGAGGCTAGATGGAACCGGAGAGGCAGAAGGTGTAGTCTCCCTAGTGAGACAAACTGCTCCAGGGATGAGAGAGTCCCTACGAGACTGTTCCAACTCCTGACTGAATAAACGTTTCGTTTCAGCATTAGTTGGACTTCGAGCAGGGCTTGACTGTGAATCTCCATCCCCAAATATAGAATAATCTGGGATGGGATCAGTTGGGACTTTTAAGTTGACCAAAAGTCCCAACTCCCTGGCCAGACTCAGCGTCCAATGTAGATCCTGCAGACAGCAAAGACTGGACGATGCTCTGAGAAGCCAGTCGTCCAAGTACAGGGAGGCTCGGATCCCCGATAGATGGAGGGATTTTGCCACATTCCTCATGAGCCTCGTAAACACGAGAGGCGCAGGACTGAGGCCAAAGCACAGGGCTCGAAACTGGTACCCCACATTCCTGTAAACAAACCTCAGAAACGGTTGGGAATTCGGGTGTATAGGAATGTGGAAGTATGCCTCCTGAAGGTCGAGAGAGACCATCCAGTCGCCTTCCATAAATGCTGTCAAGACAGCCTGGTAGACTTCATCGTGAAGTTTGTCTTGACAATGAACACATTGAGCGCACTTGCCTCTTACGTACTCCTGCAGTGAACATGGCTGCCAAATCATTGGAGCCATCCCTGAGGGACTTGTTCCTGCAGAGAACGTGGCTGTCAGATCATTGGAGCCATCCCTGAAAGCCTTGTTTATGCATGACATAATTGTACAGCAAAACTTCAAAGGCTCGAAAATAGCTCTGAAGTCGACCTGTAAAATCTTGGAGCGTCTCATGGCCAGGCGCCAGGGAGAGTCTATGAGGTTTGAGAAGTCTATCTGGGCAGAGGCAGGAACTCCCAAGGCGAGAACTTCTCTCGTGTCATATCAGACTCTCGCTCTATAAGCCAGCTTAAAAGAAGGGAAAGCAAAGGCTGTCTCCCCCAAACTCCTCCTGGTGATAAACCAGTCGCCTAGCAAACGTAAAGCTCTCTTAGAAGAGCGAGAGAGCACTAGCTTATAAAACAACGGCTTCGAAGTAGCTAGGCCTAGTGTAAGCTCTGACGTTTAGGCGAACGAGGAGCAGCAGTTACAAAAAGATCCGGACAAAGATCCTTAAAAATCAGCATGATTTATTTAAAGTCCACAGAGGGCTAAGCAGCTTTAGGCTCCTCTCCGTCTGACAGAGTCCTCAAGGGAATATCAGTAGGAGGGGGAACAGCAACTTCCTCATCTGAAGGAACCTTGTCCGACAATAGCCGAATCTCAAGCAAGGGAGAGACCTACCGTGGTGGCAATGCTTTACAAGCAGAGTCCACACGCACTGGTGCATTAGTAGCGGACCAGGACGCAACGTCATGTAACTGCTTGACAGTCTGTGAACTGTCAACAACAACAGGTGCGTGAGGACGCACAGCGTCCACTGGAGACTGCTTTGACCGCCTAGACTGAGCAGTCAAAACAACTCTAGAATGCGGAGGTTGACGCTCAGCGTCAAAACAAGTCAACTCCGATTGTTGGCGAACGTCCTGAACGTCAACAGGAGCATCAGCAAGTGGCCTAACGTCCAAATGTGGCTGAAAATCCACACGAGACCGCATCGAGTGTGGTTCTAAACAACCTGAATGACGTGACTTGGCTACGCCCACGTCAACAGGAGGCACAAAGGAACGTTAGGGTGGCTGAAGGCCAGGATCTCGATGAGATAAACGGCTAGGCTCAACGGACTTATCGGCAGAATAGTCTTCCATAAGGGAGGCAAGCTTATTCTGCATATCTTGCCGTACAACCCATTTAGGATCAACAGGAATGGTTGCGGTAAGAGACGAGGGTAACGTCTGTGACTGCAAAACCTTGCCTACAAAAAGACTCTCAGAGTCTGTGTTACGCTTTTGTTTAGGCGGCGAGCAGTCTTCCGATAACTGCATAGGGTCAGAGCTGTCCTAATAGTTAAAACCAGGACGCTGGACTTGTCCTGAAAGGACTGACTTTCGCTTAAAGGGCCTCGAAACCTTGTTCCACGGTTTCTTATGCGAAAATGTTATTTTTATAATAAAATAAATTTTTGAATATACTTACCCGGTGATTATATAAGCTGCAGCTCTGCTGCTCGACAGAAAACTCTACGTTAAAAATCCGCCAGCGATCGCTATGCAGGTAGGGGGTGTACTTCAACAGCGCCATCTGTCGTGCAGGTACTCAGTACTCAATGTAAACAAAGAACTCAATTTTCTCCTCGGTCCACTGCGTCTCTATTGGGGAGGAAGGGAGGGTCCTTTAATATATAATCACCGGGTAAGTATATTCAAAAATTTATTTTATTATAAAAATAAAATTTTTCAATATTTAACTTAGCCGGTGATTATATAAGCTGATTCACACCCAGGGGGGTGGGTAGAGACCAGCAATAAATGTTTACATTATTATGAGCTAAGGATTTTTTATTTCATTTAAGCAGTTATCAAAATAACAAACATAAAATAAATAAGTACCTGGTAAGGAAGTCAACTTGAACAATTACTCTGCCTTTTTAAGTACGTCTTCCTTACGGAGCCTCGCGATCCTCTTAGGATGCTGAGCGACCCCTAGGAGCTGAAGTATCAAGGGTTGCAACCCATACTACAGGACCTCATCAAAACCTCTAATCTAGGCGCTTCTCAAGAAAAGAATTTGACCACCCGCCAAATCAACCAGGATGCGAAAGGCTTCTTAGCCTTCCGGACAACCCAAAACAACAATAAAAACATTTCAAGAGAAAGATTAAAAAGGTTATGGAATTAGGGGAATGTAGTGGTTGAGCCCTCACCCACTACTGCACTCGCTGCTACGAATGGTCCCAGGGTGTAGCAGTTCTCGTAAAGAGACTGGACATCTTTAAGATAAAAAGACGCGAACACTGACTTGCTTCTCCAATAGGTTGCGTCCATTATACTTTGCAGAGATCTATTTTGTTTAAAGGCCACTGAAGTTGCGACAGCTCTAACTTCATGTGTCCTTACCTTCAGCAAAGCTTGGTCTTCCTCACTCAGATGGGAATGAGCTTCTCGTATTAACAGTCTGATAAAATAGGATAAGGCATTCTTTGACATAGGCAAAGATGGTTTCTTAATAGAACACCATAAAGCTTCTGACTGTCCTCGTAAAGGTTTAGTTCGTCTTAAATAGAACTTAAGAGCTCTAACAGGGCATAAGACTCTTTCTAGTTCATTTCCAACCATATTTGATAGGCTTGGGATATCGAACGATTTCGGCCAAGGACGAGAAGGTAGCTCGTTTTTGGCTAGAAAACCAAGCTGTAAAGAACATGTAGCCGTTTCAGATGAAAATCCGATGTTCCTGTTGAAGGCGTGAATCTCACTGACTCTTTTAGCTGTGGCTAAGCAAACCAGGAAAAGAGTCTTTAAAGTGAGATCTTTAAAGGAGGCTGATTGTAATGGCTCGAACCTTTCTGACATAAGGAATCTTAGTACCACGTCTAAATTCCAACCAGGTGTAGCCAAACGACGCTCCTTCGTGGTCTCAAAAGACTTAAGGAGGTCCTGTAGATCTTTGTTGTTGGAAAGATCTAAGCCTCTGTGACGGAAGACTGATGCCAACATGCTTCTGTAACCCTTGATAGTGGGAGCTGAAAGAGATCTTTCTTTCATCAGGTATAAAAGGAAGTCAGCTATTTGAGTTACAGAGGTACTGGTCGAGGATACTGATACTGATTTGCACCAGTTTCGGAAGACTTCCCACTTCGACTGGTAGACTCTAAGAGTGGATGTCCTCCTTGCTCTAGCAATCGCCCTGGCTGCCTCCTTCGAAAAGCCTCTAGCTCACAAGAGTCTTTCGATAGTCTGAAGGCAGTCAGACGAAGAGCGTGGAGGCCTTGGTGTACCTTCTTTACGTGTGGCTGACGTAGAAGGTCCACCCTTAGAGGAAGAGTTCTGGGAACGTCCACTAACCATTGAAGTACCTCGGTGAACCATTCTCTCGCGGGCCAGAGGGGAGCAACTAACGTCAACCTTGTCCCTTCGTGAGAGGCGAACTTCTGCAGTACCTTGTTGACAATCTTGAACGGGGGGAATGCATATAGGTCTAGATGTGACCAATCTAGGAGAAAGGAATCTATATGAACTGCTGCTGGGTCCGGGATTGGTGAGCAATATATTGGGAGCCTCTTGGTCATCGAGGTTGCGAAGAGATCTATGGTAGGCTGGCCCCATGTGGCCCACAGTCTCTTGCACACATCCTTGTGTAGGGTCCATTCTGTTGGAATGATTTGTCCCTTCCGACTGAGGCAATCTGCCATGACATTCAAGTTGCCTTGGATGAACCTCGTTACTAGAGAAAGGTTTAGATCTTTTGACCTGGTGAGGAGGTCCCTTGCGATCTCGTACAACGTCATAGAGTGGGTCCCTCCTTGCTTGGAGATGTACGCCAAAGCCGTGGTGTTGTCCGAGTTCACCTCCACCACTTTGCCTTGAAGGAGGGACTTGAAGCTTTTCAAGGCCAGATGAACTGCCAGTAGCTCCTTGCAGTTGATATGCAACGTTCTTTGACTCGAGTTCCAAGTTCCCGAGCATTCCCGACCGTCTAATGTCGCGCCCCAGCCCGTGTCCGATGCGTCCGTGAAGAGAACGTGGTTGGGAGTCTGAACAGCCAGGGGCAGACCCTCTCTGAGGCTGATACTGTCCTTCCACCAAGTCAGGGAAGACTTCATCTTCTCGGAAATGGGGATCGAGACCGCTTCTAGCGTCTTGTCCTTTTGCCAGTAAACAGCTAGTTGATATTGAAGGGGACGGAGGTGTAGTCTTCCTAACGAAACGAACTGTTCCAGGGATGATAGTGTCCCTATCAGACTCATCCACTGTCTGACTGAACATCGTTCCTTCTTCAGCATGTTCTGGATGCATACCTGGGCTTGACTTGTTCTGGGGGCCGACGGAAAAGCCCGAAAAGCTTGACTGTGAATCTCCATCCCTAAATACACAATAGTTTGGGATGGGACCAGTTGAGACTTTTCCATATTGACCAGGAGACCCAATTCCTTGGTCAGATCTAGAGTCCACTTTAGATCCTTCAGACAGCGACGACTGGAAGAAGCTCTTAGAAGCCAGTCGTCCAAATAGAGGGAGGCTCTGATGTCCGCTAAATGAAGGAATTTGGCTATATTCCTCATCAGCCTCGTAAACACAAGAGGAGCTGTGCTTAGGCCAAAGCACAGGGCTTGAAACTGGTAGACAACCTTTTCGTAAACAAATCTCAGAAAAGGTTGGGAGTCTGGGTGGATGGGGACGTGAAAGTATGCGTCCCTTAGGTCTAAAGAGACCATCCAGTCTTCCTTTCTGACCGCTGCTAGAACGGACTTTGTGGTCTCCATGGCGAACGTCTGCTTTGTGACAAAGACATTCAGCGCACTGACGTCTAGCACCGGCCTCCACCCTCCTGTCTTCTTTACCACTAAGAAGAGACGGTTGTAGAAGCCCGGGGATTGATGGTCCAGGACTTTGACTACCGCTCCCTTTTCTAGTAAGAGAGACACCTCCTGCTTCAATGCTCGTCTCTTGTCTTCCTCTCTGTACCTGGGAGAGAATTCGATGGGAGACGTTGCTAGAGGGGGTTTTCGTACAAACGGGATCTTGTACCCCTCTCTGAGCAACTTCACAGATTGTGCATCTGCGCCTCTTTTCTCCCAGGTCTGCCAGAAGTTCTTGAGTCTGGCTCCCACTGCTGTCTGAAGAAGGTGGCAGTCAGACTCTGCCTTTAAAGGACTTGGTA
This sequence comes from Palaemon carinicauda, assembly GCF_036898095.1. Taxonomy (NCBI): domain Eukaryota; kingdom Metazoa; phylum Arthropoda; class Malacostraca; order Decapoda; family Palaemonidae; genus Palaemon; species Palaemon carinicauda. Next base: position 129,748,122 of record NC_090727.1, on the reverse strand, counting down.
CCTTTCTTCTTCCCACGTCTCCCTTCGGCACGAGCACCTCCTCTGCTGGAGGCTCTGCCACGAAAGGGCGGAATGAATCTGGACGCTGGAGTGTCCATCCTGGGTCTTGACAAGGTGGGCAAAGGGGTGGCTTTGCGGGCAGAGGACGCAACCAGGTCATGGGTGTCCTTCTGAATCAAAGAAGCAGCAATCTCCTTAATCAAGTCCTCTGGAAAAAGGCACTTTGAGAGAGGAGCAAAAAGAAGTTCTGATCTTTGACACGGTGTCACTCCAGCTGACAGGAAAGAGCAAAGGTTCTCACGTTTCTTGAGGACCCCGGATATGAACGAAGCCGCAAGCTCACTAGATCCGTCACGTATGGCCTTGTCCATGCAGGACATTATGAGCAAGGAAGATTCCTTGTCAGAAGGGGAGATCTTCCTGCTCAAAGCTCCCAGACACCAGTCCAAAAAGTTAAAGACCTCGAAGGCTCTAAACACTCCTTTCAACAGATGGTCTAGGTCCGAAGGAGACCAGCATATCTTAGAGCATCTCATGGCTACCCTGCGGGGAGAGTCTACCAGACTTGAGAAGTCGCCCTGGGCAGAGGCAGGAACTCCCAAGCCGAGAACTTCTCCCGTGGCATACCAGACGCTCGATCTGGAAGAGAGTTTCGCAGGGGGAAACGTAAAGGCTGTCTTCCCTAGGTTCTTTTTGGACTGCATCCAATCTCCTAAAACTCGTAAAGCTCTCTTGGACGAGCAGGCGAGGACGAGTTTCGTGAAGGCAGGCGCGGATGACTGCGTACCTAAAGCAAACTTCGACAGAGGAGAGCGTGGAGCCACAGACACAAACTGGTCCGGATACATCTCTTTGAACAGAGCAAGAACTTTTCTAAAGTCCAAAGAGGGTTGCGTGGTCTTGGGTTCGTCAAGGTCCGAATGTGGTTCATCAACGTGTGCCGCATCGTCATCATCAGAGAGTCCATCATCCGAGAATTGAGGAGGAAGCGGCAAAGGAGTAGGAATCGGCTGGTCAGCTGAGTCCGGTAGCACGGGAGCACGCGTGACTGAACCGGACGCAACGTCATGGAACTGTTGCCCAGTCTGTGAACTGGCAACAACCATAGCAGCGCGGGGACGCACAGCGTCTACTCCAGACTGTCTAGTCTGATGTGGGCGAGCAGAGGCAACCACACTGGGTTGCGGAGGTTGACGCACCGCGTCAAAACAAAACAACTTAGACTGTTGTTGTACCTCGCGAACGTCAAGGGAAGGTTCCGTGCGTCGCTGAACGTCAACATGCGGCTGGCAGGGTACACTGGAACGCATGGGTGGCGGGACTCTTTCAGCTGGAGTGCGGAAGAAGGTCGCCTCAGCGTCCACAGGACGCACAACCGTGGTTGGTTGTAGGCAAGAGGTTGGTTCAGCATCAACCTTCTCCGCACGAAAGTCCTGCATCAATGACGTTAACTGATACTGCATGGTCTGCAGCAAAGACCACTTAGGGTCTACAGGAGCAGGTGCGGCGACAGACGGTGTGACTGCCTGAGGCGGTACCGCTTTGCCTCTCTTAGGAGGTGAGCAGTCGTCGGAAGACTGCAGCGAGTCCGAACTGACCCAGTGGCTACAACTGGGCCGTTGGACTTGCGCGGAAGGGACCGACTTGCGCTTAAGAGGCCGCGAGACCTTGGTCCATGTTTCTTACGAGAAACCTCTTCCGCAGACGAGGAATAAATGGGCTCTCTCGTCTCTGTGTGGGTGGGGCGATCTTGGGTAGATACGCCCGAAACCACGGAGGGAACGTCTGTTCGCTGATTAAAGCCTCTCGAACCCTTTGGTCGTACGACATTGCTTCTCCCCTGGACTTGGGAGCTTGCAAGAGGTCCCGGACTGGGAGGACGACAGGCACGAACAGACGAACCCTCAAGCGCAACACTATCACTCACTTTATCACTACCCACTGCACTCTTACACTTCAGCTCCTTGACGTCCGCCATGAGCTGGTTACGGTCACTAGCCAAGGACTCGACTCTCTCACCCAGAGCTTGGATGGCACGCATCATATCTGCCATCGAAGGTTCTTGAGTGCCAGATGGGGGATTAGGAGCAACCACTACAGGGGAAGGAATAGGTTGTGGGGCATGAGGAGAGGAAAATTCAACGGAGCGAGATGAACTTCTCCTGACTCTATCTCTCTCTAGCCTACGTGTATATTTCTGGAATTCGATAAAATCGAATTCCGAAAGCCCAACGCATTCCTCACATCGATCTTCCAATTGACAGGTTTTATCCCGACAATTGGAACAAACGGTGTGAGGATCGATAGAGGCCTTCGGAAGACGCCTCGAACAGTCCCTAGCATTACACTTCCTGAATTTAGGGACTTGAGAAAGGTCAGCCATTTTGAATTGGTCAAAGGGGAATTCAAAAACTATCCAAAGTCATCAACAAATAATCCGATATCAACAAAAGAATGCAAGGATTTATTGAAGATAAAGCCTGCAAAGCGAAAGCTCAAAACTAGAAACGTGTACTTCACCAAAAAGTTGTGAAAACCAATCCAGTTAGCAACAGCGAATTAGTAGGTCTTGCCGGTGGCACGACAGAGAGAAAATTGAGTTCTTTGTTTACATTGAGTACTGAGTACCTGCACGACAGATGGCGCAGTTGAAGTACACCCCCTACCTGCATAGTGATCGCTGGCGGATTTTTAACGTAGAGTTTTCTGTCGAGCAGCAGAGCTGCAGCTTATATAATCACCGGCTAAGTTAAATATTGAAAAAGCCTTCGGATGACAAGGAGAAAATTGTCTCTCTCGCCTTATGGTAGGGGTGATCTTGGTAAGATACACCTGATACCATAGAGGGAACGTCTGTTCGCTGATCAAGGCCTCTCGAACCCATAAGTCGTACGACATTACTTCTCCCCTGGGCTTGGGAGCTTGCTATAGGTCCCGGACTAGGCGAACGACAGGCACGAACAGACGAACCCTCGGTCGCAACACTGATAACACTTTGCGCAATATCAGTTTATCACTACGATTTTCTGTTTTGCACTTATTTCACTGAAATTGAATTTTTTAACAATTCACATTAGGTATGAATAAAACTGATTTCTACCTGAAGCACGCAATTCTACCCTCATCAAAAGGTTGTAATTGCGAAATCAGTCGTATAATGTAAGCACATTAATACCAGCAAAAAACAGTAAACATATTTTAAGATAAAAAAAAAATCAGTGGCTGGGGAAGAGACTAAACACTAGTTCATTCAAAACTACGTTTTCAATCTCTCACCGTACAGTGCCTTGGGACGAGAATAAAAACTAAAAACGTTTTATCCTTTCTCCCCGTACAGAGACGGGACGAGAGTAACTCGAGAACAACGTTACTCGCTTGGGACGAGATAAAGATCGGAACGTTCTCTCTCCTCTCTCTCTCTCCGTCTCTATCTCTCTCTCTCTCTCTCTCTCTTGATTTCGCACCGAAGAGAAGAGCCCACTTATCTTTCGTCAATAAACAGGTTATTTGACCAAAGGAAAAAACTGAAAGGTTTTCAATTAAAAGTTCCTTTAAAATAGTCTTTAAAACATTTAAGCTTTGAAAGAAAAAAGAACAAAACGTCAGAATCGATTTACTCTTTCTGCAAAGTGAAACCGTGATACTCTCTCTCTCTCTATCGTAACGATAGAGCGCAAACTGCGTAGCATAAATAAACTAAACGTTAGTTCATCTTTGAAACAGTACGAAGACTATTCAAAGAAAAAAAAAAACTATCATAAAATATTTACTAAAAATATTTCATTTAATAAGTTTTAAATCATTAACTCTGTAAAAGTTATTTACGATTGAAAAGGGCTCAACGTTGTTTAACTTCGGTTTCCAAGTTAGGACCGCCTACTCTCAGGAAAGGTCGCATATAAACAAATCATTAAAATATTATTTTTATTACTAAAATAAATTTTTGAATATACTTACCCGATGATCATGTAGCTGTCAACTCCGTTGCCCGACAGAAATCTACGGTCGGGATACGCCAGTGATCGCTTATACAGGTGGGGGTGTACTCACCAGCGCCATCTGTGGTCAGGTACTCCAGTACTTCTTGTCAACAAGACCTCAATTTTCTCCTCGGTCCACTGGTTCTCTATGGGGAGGAAGGGCGGGTCATTTAAATCATGATCATCGGGTAAGTATATTCAAAAATTTATTTTAGTAATAAAAATAAAATTTTTCAATATTAATCTTACCCGATGATCATGTAGCTGATTCACACCCAGGGTGGTGGGTGGAGACCAGTATACATGTTAACCAAGAAGCTAAGTATCCCGTATTTCATTTTATTAGTTATTCAAAATAACAATAAAAATAAATAAGTACCTGGTAAGGAAGTCGACTTGAACCATTACTCTGCCTTTAATAAGTACGTCTTCCTTACTGAGCGTAGCGGTCCTCTTAGGATGCTGAACGACTCTTAGGTGGCTAAAGTATAAAGGGCTGCAACCCATACTAAAGGACCTCATCATAACCTCTAACCTAGGCGCTTCTCAAGAAAGAATTGACCACCCGCCAAATCAACCAGGATGCGGAAGGCTTCTTAGCCGACCGTACAACCCAAAAACAACAATAAAAGCAATCAAGAGAAAGGTTAAAAAAGGTTATGGAATTATGGGAATGTAGTGGCTGAGCCCTCACCTACTACTGCACTCGCTGCTACGAATGGTCCCAGGGTGTAGCAGTTCTCGTAAAGAGACTGGACATCTTTGAGATAGAATGATGCGAACACTGACTTGCTTCTCCAATAGGTTGCATCCATAACACTCTGCAGAGAACGGTTCTGTTTGAAGGCCACTGAAGTAGCCACAGCTCTCACTTCATGTGTCCTTACCTTCAGTAAAGCAAGGTCTTCTTCCTTCATATGAGAATGAGCTTCTCTAATCAGAAGCCTGATGTAGTAAGAAACTGCGTTCTTAGACATTGGTAGCGAAGGCTTCTTAACAGCACACCATAAGGCTTCTGATTGTCCTCGTAAAGGTTTTGACCTTTTCAGATAGTACCTAAGAGCTCTGACTGGGCAAAGTACTCTCTCCAGCTCGTTACCCACCAAGTTAGATAGGCTAGGGATCTCGAACGATTTAGGCCAAGGACGTGAAGGAAGCTCGTTTTTAGCCAAAAAACCGAGCTGCAAGGAACATGTAGCCGTTTCCGATGTGAAACCTATGTTCCTGCTGAAAGCGTGGATCTCACTTACTCTCTTAGCTGTTGCTAGGCATACTAGGAAAAGAGTTTTTAATGTGAGGTCCTTGAAAGAGGCTGATTGTAGCGGTTCAAATCTAGATGACATCAGGAACCTTAGGACCACGTCTAGATTCCAGCCTGGAGTGGACAACCGACGTTCCTTAGAGGTCTCAAAAGACCTAAGGATGTCCTGCAGATCTTTGTTGGAGGAAAGATCCAAGCCTCTGTGGCGGAAAACCGCTGCCAACATACTTCTATAACCCTTGATCGTAGGAGCTGATAGGGATCTAACGTTCCTTAGATGTAACAGGAAGTCAGCAATTTGGGTTACAGTGGTACTGGTAGAGGAAACTGCATTGGCCCTGCACCAGCTTCGGAAGACTTCCCACTTAGATTGATAGACTCTGCGAGTGGATATCCTCCTTGCTCTGGCAATCGCTCTGGCTGCCTCCTTCGAAAAGCCTCTAGCTCTTGAGAGTCTTTCGATAGTCTGAAGGCAGTCAGACGAAAAGCGTGGAGGCTTGGGTGTACCTTCTTGACGTGAGGTTGACGCAGAAGGTCCACTCTTAGAGGGAGAGTCCTGGGAACGTCGACCAGCCATTGCAGTACCTCTGTGAACCATTCTCTTGCAGGCCAGAGGGGAGCAACCAACGTCAGCCGTGTCCCTTTGTGAGAGACGAACTTCTGAAGAACCCTGTTGATGATCTTGAACGGCGGGAATGCATACAGGTCGAGATGGGACCAATCCAGCAGAAAGGCATCCACGTGAACTGCTGCTGGGTCTGGAATCGGGGAACAGTACAATGGGAGCCTCTTGGTCATCGAGGTAGCGAACAGATCTATAGTTGGCTGACCCCACAGGGCCCAAAGTCTGTTGCAAACGTTCTTGTGAAGGGTCCACTCTGTGGGGATGACTTGACCCTTCCGGCTGAGGCGATCTGCCATGACGTTCATATCGCCCTGAATGAACCTCGTTGCCAGCGTGAGCTTTCGACTTTTTGACCAAATGAGGAGGTCCCTTGCGATCTCGAACAGCTTCCTCGAATGAGTCCCTCCCTGCTTGGAGATGTACGCCAAGGCTGTGGTGTTGTCGGAGTTCACCTCCACCACCTTGTTTAGCTGGAGGGACTTGAAGTTCATTAAGGCCAGATGAACCGCCAACAACTCCTTGCAATTGATATGAAGCGTTTTCTGTTCCTGATTCCATATCCCTGAGCATTCCTGTCCGTCCAATGTCGCGCCCCAGCCCGAGTCTGATGCGTCCGAGAAGAGATGATGGTCGGGGGTCTGAACAGCTAACGAAAGACCTTCCTTGAGAAGAATGCTGTCCTTCCACCACGTTAGAGTAGCCCTCATCTCTTTGGAAACAGGAATTGAGACCGTCTCGAGCGTCATATCCTTGTTCCAGTGAGCTGCCAGATGGTACTGAAGGGGGCGGAGGTGGAGTCTCCCTAACTCGATGAACAGGGCTAGCGATGAAAGAGTCCCTGTTAGACTCATCCACTGCCTCACCGAGCATCGGTTCCTCCTCAGCATGCTCAGGATGCACTCCAGGGCTTGGTTGATTCTTGGGGCCGACGGAAAAGCCCGAAAAGCTCGACTCTGAATCTCCATACCCAGGTAAACGATGGTCTGGGAAGGAACGAGCTGGGACTTCTCTAAATTGACCAGGAGGCCCAGTTCCCTGGTCAGATCCATAGTCCATCTGAGACTCTCCAGACAGCGACGACTTGTGGGAGCTCTTAAAAGCCAGTCGTCTAAATAAAGGGAGGCTCTGATGTCTGCCAAGTGAAGGAATTTCGCAATATTCCTCATCAGTCGCGTAAACACAAGAGGTGCCGTGGTCAGGCCAAAGCACAGGGCTTGGAACTGGTACACAACCTCTCCAAAGACGAATCTCAGAAAAGGTTGGGAGTCTGGATGGATGGGAACGTGAAAGTAGGCATCTTTCAGATCTAACGAGACCATCCAGTCCTCCTGCCTGACCGCTGCTAGGACCGACTTCGTCGTCTCCATTGTGAACGTCTGCTTGGTGACATAAGCATTGAGCGTACTGACGTCCAGCACCGGTCTCCAACCTCCTGTCTTCTTGGCCACCAGGAAGAGACGGTTGTAAAAGCCCGGGGAATGATGGTCCCGAACTATCACCACTGCCTCCTTCTGTAGCAGGAGCGACACCTCTTGTTGTAACGCTAGCCTCTTGTCCTTCTCCTTGTAGTTGGGAGAGAGGTTGATGGGAGAAGTGGTCAGAGGGGGATCGCGGCAGAACGGAATTCTGTAACCCTCCCTTAGCCACTTGACAGACTGAGCGTCTGCACCTCTGCTCTCCCAGGCTTGCCAGAAGGTCTTGAGTCTGGCTCCTACAGCTGTCTGGAGAGGAATGAAGTCAATGCTTGCTTTTCGTGGACTTGGCACCCTTCTTTGACTTGCCCCGGTTACTGTCTGCACGGGTACCTCCTCTACTGGAGGCTCTACCACGAAAGGGCGGAATGAATCTGGTAGCAGGTGTATCAGCCACAGGAGTGCGGAAAGATCTCGGCACGGAAGGTAAGGTTTTAGCCTTACGTGCTGAAGAAGCCATGAGGTCATGCGTATCTTTCTGGATAAGAGCCGCAGCCATCCCCTTGATTAACTCCTCCGGAAACAGGCACTTGGAGAGAGGAGCAAACAGCAACTCTGACCTCTGACAAGGGGTGATACCAGTCGATAAGTAGGAGCATAGATGTTCCCTTTTCTTGAGGACTCCTGAGACATAAATAGAAGCAAGTTCGCCAGAACCATCGCGAATTGCTTTATCCATACTGGACATGAGTAGCATGGCCGAGTCTTTGTCAGAAGGAGCAGTCTTCCTGCTTAAAGCCCCCAGGCACCAATCGAGAAAGTTAAAAATTTCGAAGGCGCGAAAGACTCCCTTCATCAAGTGGTCCAGTTCAGAAAAGGACCAGCATACCTTCGAGCGTCTCATAGCCGACCTGCGGGGAGAGTCAACCAAACTTGAGAAGTCGGCCTGGGCAGAGGCAGGAACCCCCAAGCCAGGTTCCTCTCCCGTGGCATACCAGACGCCCGACTTAGAAGCCAGCTTAGGAGGAGGAAACACAAAAGAGGTCCTTCCCAGTTGCTGCTTGGACTGCAACCAATCCCCTAAAATCCTCAAAGCTCTCCTTGATGATCTGGCGAGGACAAGCTTGGTGTAGGCAGGCGTAGTAGACTGCATGCCTAGAGAAAACTCGGAGGGAGGAGAACGAGGGGTTGCAGACACGAAGTGTTCAGGGTACAACTCTCTGAACAGAGCCAGGACCTTGCGAAAGTCTAAGGAAGGCGGTGAAGACTTGTGTCCTTCCACATCAGATGTAGGATCATCCAGATGAGCAGCTTCATCCTCAGAAACCTCATCGCCTGAGAGTTGAGTAGCGAGAGGTAAAGGCAGAGCGGCAGGCTGAATGGCTGAATCCTGCAGAACGGGTGCATGCGTACCTGCGGATCCATCATCATGCCTCTGCTGAATAGACTGAGGGCTGGCAATGACAAAGGCAGAGGGCTGGAGTGAGGGAGGTTCTGCGGTGGTCTGAGGAGTAAGCGAAGTGGTCAGAAGCGAATGCTGGAAGGCATGAGGCTCATGCTGCATGGTATGCGGCTCATGCTGCATGGGATGAGGCTCATGCTGCGAAGAATGCGGCTGCTGCATGGTAAGAGGCTCGTGCTGCATGCGTTGAGGAGGATGCCTCATAGCATGAGGCTCCTGCCTCAAAGGTTGCGCCAGCCTCAAGGGTTGAGGAGGTTGCTGCGCAGAGTGAGGCTCCTGCCTCAAGGGTTGAGGAGGTTGCCGCATAGCATGAGGCTGCTGCCTCATGGGTAGAGGAGGTTGCCGCATAGCATGAGGCTCCTGCCTCAAGGGTTGAGGAGGTTGCCGCATAGCATGAGGCTCCTGCCTCATGGGTAGAGGAGGTTGCTGCATAGTGCTGGAACCTGGCAACTCCCGATGCGGCAGCTCACGCATGGAAGCAGGAGGAGCCTCAAGAACATGCGTCTGGCAGGGAGGACTGCGCAGAGGTGGAGGAGCGCTCGCAGGAGGAGGGGTGTTAACCTTCTCTGCCTGATACTCCTGCATCAAAGCCGCAAGCTGAGACTGCATAGTCTGCAGCATCGACCACTTGGGGTCCACAGAAGTTGGAGCAGAGGCCTGTTGAGGCACCACTCTACCTCTCTTAGGAGGTGTGCAGTCATCAGATGACTGCGGCGAGTCCGAACTGGCCCAGTGGCTACACCTGGGCCGTTGGACTAGCTCGGAAGGGACCTTACGTTTGAGAGGTCGTGAGACCTGGGTCCACCGTTTCCTCCTGGAAACCTCTTCCGCAGACGAGGAATTTAAGGGGTCATTCGTCTGGGAGTGGAAGTGACGATCTCTATCAGATACGCCCGCAACCACTGAGGATACAACTGTGCGCCGATCAAGGCCTGCCGAACCCTTTTGCCCTTCGACGTTGCTTCTCCCCTGGGCTTGGGAGCTTGCAAGAGGTCCCGGACTGGGAGGACGACTGGCACGCACAGAAGTATCCTCATGTGCAACACTGACACTGTCACTAGGCACAGCACTGGCACTAACATTTCCCACTGCACTCTTCACTTTAAGTTCCTTGACATCTGCCAAGAGAAGATTGTGGTCACTAACTAACGACTCCACCTTATCACCAAGAGCCTGAATGGCACGCAACATATCCGTCATATCAGGCTGAGCACTCGTAGCAGGTTCGGGGGTCACCACCACAGGGGAAGGAAAAGGTTGAGGGGCATGGGGGGAGGAATAAACCAAAGAGCGAGAAGAACTCCTCCTAACTCTCTCCCTCTCTAACCTAGTTGTATATTTGAGGAATTCATTAAAATCGAATTCCGAAAGCCCAGCACATTCCCCACATCGATCTTCCAATTGACAGGATTTTCCCCTACAATCGGAACAAACGGTGTGAGGATCAACAGAGGCCTTCGGAAGACGCCTATTACAAGTCCTAACACTACATCGCCTAAATTTAGGAGCTTGAGAGTGGTCGGACATCTTGAATTTAGAGAACAGTCAAGGGGGAATTCCAAAGTAAAGCAAAGATCGTTAACCAATAAACCAAATTAATTCCAAAAGCTATCTAAGCTAAGGGAAAAGCTTCCTGTAAAGCGAAGGCTAAATTTTAGAGCAAATACTTCACCAAAACCGTGAACAAAGACTCCAAAACAACAGCGTATCCATGTAGGTCTTGCCGGCGGCACGACAGAGGAAAAATTTGAGGTCTTGTTGACAAGAAGTACTGGAGTACCTGACCACAGATGGCGCTGGTGAGTACACCCCCACCTGTATAAGCGATCGCTGGCGTATCCCGACCGTAGATTTCTGTCGGGCAACGGAGTTGACAGCTACATGATCATCGGGTAAGATTAATATTGAAAAATCTATTTTGATGTTTATTATAAATGGAAAGCTAATCGAAGAGGCCTAATAAAGGCGGTTGAGATATAAAATATATAGAGGAAAATCTATAATTAATTTATAACGTGATAAGATAATTGCTAAAAGCCTAAAACACACTTCCGTCTAAGGGAAGGGTCGGCCATTTAAAAGTCAAAGAAAGTCCATACTCTTTCTTGTCATCAAAAATTAAATCTATCCAAAAACGAGTTCAAGATTTAAGATGAAGATAAAACACCTGCACTGCGAAAGCTCAAACCAAAATGAAGTACTTCACCAAATATGTTGAGAAAACTCCAGGTTCTACAGCGAGTATTGATACGTCTTGTCGTCAACGTCGACAGAGAAGAATTGAAGGGTTTGTTTACATGCAAGAGTGGTATCTGGCCGACAGTTGGCGCTGGTGGGCACACCCGCAACCTTCATAGCGATCGCTCGCGAGTTTTTTGAGTGTGTTTTCTGTCGAGCCGCAGAGTTGCAGCTATTGTATATTCACCGGCTAAGTTAAATATTTAAAAAAATATTTTAAATGCAAGCAGAGCACTGTAACAATAAAATTCACTACAATTTTCTGAAACCGGACACTGTACCAACAGGAGTCAATTCTTTCAATTAGATTTAACTTATTATGATGAATGGATAAAGGGGATGGATTCCATACCAATGGTGTCTTACACTACATTTGGATAAATCAATGTTCTATCAATAACACTACTGTGATGTTAGATAAAATCAGTTGACCCAAACTAATAAAATCAGTTGACCCAAACTAATAAATCTAAAAGCACAGGTCTACAAGTGATAAAAAAATCAGCCGAGGCAAAAGACAGGTCGACGAACTGCCACAGAGTCCTTAACCCTTTTACCCCTAAAGGACGTACTGGTACGTTTCACAAAACCCATCCCTTTACCCCCATGGACGTACCGGTACGTCCTTGCAAAAAAATGCTATAAAAAAATTTTTTTCTCATATTTTTGATAATTTGTTGAGAAAATTCAGGCATTTTCCGAGAGAATGAGACCAACATGACCTCTCTAAGACAAAAATTAAGGCTGTTACAGCAAATTAAAAAAGATACACTGCAAAATGTGCTGGGAAAAAAATAACCCCCTGGGGGTTAAGGGTTGGAAATTTCCAAAGAGCCTGGGGGTAAAAGGGTTAAGACCTATCTGGCGATCAGCTGGACTGGGGTTCGAAACCCACCCAAGCTCAATAGTTTCTTATAGGTCTACTTGCCGAGTCATCAGCAGCCATTGCCTTATTCTTTCCAGTCCTAGCGTGACGGAGAGGGGTCTCAGATGCCGATCATATGTATCCTGTAAATGGTTCATCTCTAGGACATAGTCACTGTCCCTTGCCTCTACGATTCACGTGGGACCTTTAAACGCAACCTAACTGGGACCACTGGGACCAAGCAGTGACTGCTGTTGACTTCATGAGACTGCAGGCTCATGCTTACAAGCTAAATCTACTGTATCGACCTTTTAACGAGGCTTGATCTTATGACCCACTGACCGAGTCATAAACAACCCAACCGAGTTATCACGAACCCATAAAAAGTGCACTAGAAACAACCAACCAACACACCGTGAGGTTTGGGAAATTTTACTGTACTCATAATGAACCATATATCCTCAAGAGAATTCTGGACTGTATTATTTATGTACAAAAAAGATATAGCACCAAGCGGTAAAAAAAAAAATATAATCTGCTCTGAAACTTGAAAATAATATTGGAAATTCCTTTTAAAACTGAATGCTGAGTTTGATCTGGATTATGTCTGTCAAAATCATAGTTGTATCAAGGCTTGATCCATACGATTCCAGAGTCCTGTCGTGGGATCTTGAACATCAACATGACTATCCATTTTCAAATGAGAAAGGGGTCTGGCAGTATGGTCGTATCGTTGCTTCACTTGACTTCGCAAATACTCTACCCTGACATCACATTCCTTAGCTTTCTTTTGCCACTCTTTGGCAAATGAGCAACGATGTGTTGGATTAAAAGACCAGAGGAGATGACCAAATAAAACTTGAGCTGGTGATCTGCCATCAGCACGAGGTGTATTCCTAAGATCCAAAATTCCACGGGCAAATTCATCCGTATCGAGGTTCCCATTCTTAGTAGTAGTCATAATTAGCTTCTTGATAATTCTCACAGATGCTTCAGCATGTCCATTTGCAGATTATATGGCAAAGTAATGCCATGGTCTCCTCCCCAGCGAGATACAGTAAAACAAAAACGTAACTCATGATCGAGAGTGTGAGAGAGAACGCCGTGACCGCGATCACGGTCACAAGAGTCTCATTCACGAATGCAAGCATGTAACTCACGACCGCGAGCGTCTGACGTGATTACATCAGAGACGCTCATGATCGCAATCATAAGCGTCGTGCTTAAGCATGTAAGTCACGATCGTGAGCGTCAAGGTAGCGATCACGAGTGTTTTTGAAGTAAGCACTTCCTTTACTCTCCTAAAAGACAAATCATGTTGTGCACTCCAACACCATTCATTACACTGCTTCAGTAAATCTCTGAGTGGTTGCGCTTAATATGCAATCACTGAAGAAAAACTTCCAAGCTGATTAACAAGTCCCATAAAAGATCAAAGATGTTATATTTTGTGGTACAGGAAATTCTGCAATAGCCATCACTTTGCGAGAGTCCACTGTGTACCCATGACTCGAGATTTCATAGCCACGAAAAAAAACGGCACGTTTTACAAAGCAAATTTTCTGAGCATTAAGGGTTATCCTATATTCACCACATCTTAGCAAGATAAAAATATGGGCTAGATGATCCTTATAAAATAATCATATGCAAAAATATCCTCAACTATCTTTACAGTTTGTGGTATATCACCAAGAGCTTGGTCTCCTCTTTGATTATATTGATCACCTGAAGAAATAAGCCCCATTACCGCTCGCTTGAATTTATAGCGACCCCATGGGGGTGATGAAACATGCGAGATCCTGGTCATCTTCTGCAATTTTAATTTCGAAATATCCCATTTCTGGGCTCCGACCCATGTCGCCCAGTGAAAATGCTCCTATAGCACCATTTCTAAGGTATATAACTGCTATATATTACCAGAGAAAAAATTGCATGGGAATGCCAGGTTGAACCCAGCTCGCTCACCTGTATAAGGTCTGGATATAATACTGGGGCGCGATAAATCACAACCAGAGGCCTCGCACCATTTAGATGTCTCCTGTCAAAATCCCCGAACAGCGAGGCGCCGTTCAACCTCGTACTACTACTAACCAACCCACGACAGTGACGACACTCCTTTTATAGCACGCAGTTTGTTAACAATACTTTGTGTTGTGTGTAAATTTCGCTGTTTTTCTCTGGATTTACCTCAAGATGTCCGACTCCACTGTCACTACATCTAAGTTAAGTACTAGCTAGTCGAAGCTACTGCATCATGTGGTGATCGTACAAGGATAAGTGGGTCCACATGCATACTTAGTGAGATCAACACACAATCTTACTCCATTTGGCTTCTTAACAACAGGCACTATAGCATGACACCAATCTGTTGGATGCTCAACCTTACAGATAACATCCTTCTCCAAAAGTTCATCAAGCTGATCCTTTCTTTCCGACCAACAGCTGTATGGTATGGTGCGCGGGGCTGTCACAGCAAATGGTCTCACATTCTCAGGCAACTTTATATGCATCTCCCTCAGTATTTTTGTGGCACCAAATACCTAAGGAAATGCCGATACCAAAGCTACAGCATGCTCTGCCCTCTCTTCTTCAGTTGGATCATGTTCATAAGGCCACCTTGGAAGTGCAACAGGAGACTGAACTACACAACAAGTAGTCTTTTTTTTCTCTTTGTAGACCTTTGAGCAGTTCTCTTCATCTGGATTTACAAACAGTCATACGGGGAGAGAATTAATTTTAGCAGGAAAATCCTCGGGTAAAATTCTCCGAGCTTGACAGCGGTTTTGTCACGGTTGAGATCAATGGAGCGTTAATAAATCCCAGGATGTAGGAGGAATGGGTTAAGCAAATTTTACACCATCAGAACTGAACATACAACATATTGAAAACTATCGGGGAAATCATCTACAATTAGGAGCTTTTAAGCACTGTACCATAAACTTGAACAGAATATTTACCTCCCACAATAATGAATACAGTAAAACTATTCCATCTAAAAATAAAATCCCTTGCCTATTGAATATATCTCACCATGTAACTCATTCTAGATCCAGGCATCCAGATTTCCAACGTGGGTGATAAGGCGAGTTGACATGATGTGACCCGAGTCCCGCTTTTTCAACGCCTGTCCGCCTTTTTTCAAAGTTATCAAAATGTCCCGTCTTTATGTGCTATAATAACAAAACTGTCCCCATTAATGGAATAGTACTGATATTTTGTTTAATTTTGCTGTTCCAGTGAAAAGTAAGAATATTAAAGGTAGGTAGAAAAAGGTTTTGAATTGATTCTTGGATTCCCTTATACAGTATATACATACATAAAACATATACAGCATACTGTATATATATATATATATATATATATATATATATATATATGTGTGTGTGTGTTTGTGTGTGAAATGTCCCACTTTTACAGAGAAAAAATGTGGTCACATTAATTTGACTATACTGAACGTTATTGGGCCTTGATCTCGGCTGCAGCTCCAATGGTTTTTGCTACGCCGTGGCTCGTAAAATTAGCATAACATCACTACTCCTATGTTCTGGCCAGACGTATACGTGTCGAGCTGCGCTTGCAAGCCTCGTGGGTCATTATTTTAAGAATATTTTATTACTTTCTCATGAGTAACAACAGCTATAAAAGTACTGCCTGGCAAACATCTTAATAATAAAACTATAAGAGCCTTTGTATATCAGCGGGCAGTTCCTCACGTGATTAAAAATTGACATCAACTAACCTAAACTTTCCCCCCTAACCTAACCTACAAGCCGTGACCTTACCTACTTACCTAATGGGGGGGGGAACCCCCTTACACTTCTGTATTCTCAGCCATAATAATACATACAGGTGGCCGCTATTGTACATACACCCCATACTACATATATTAACCTCCTTTACGCTATTCAGCGAAACCGATAGAATCCCCAAAAGATTTTATACGGTCCGCGCCAACCAACTACAAAGACTCCCTATATTAGAACTTTGAAAATTATCATCTTTGTTAAGACCGATAAATTATACTGTAATTTCCCCCATTAGTCTATACCCAATAAGCTACCCTTAGCCTACTTTGAAATCCATACCGATATAACACAACATAGGCCTAGGCTTGACTGCCGTAAGACTCACTGGGTTTTCCAATTACAAAGACTCCCTATATTACTTTGAAAATGATTATCTTCATTAAGGACAATTTGTTATACTGTAATTTCCCCCATTACTTTATACCAGATAAGGGAGCCTTTGTAGGGTGACGGCCAGATCCGTTTTCATTCATAGAAAATGGGAATATTATAAAGTGGGGTGGACTGTGGCTGTCATTCTAAAATCGAGTTCGTAGAAAACTGGAATATTCTGAACTGTGGCCGTCGTTCTAAAAACGATTTTGGCGGGAGAAGCTAATTTAAAAAACCCACCTAACCTATGCTAAAAGCCGTATCCTTACCCAGGGGGGCTTCGCCCCCCCAGAACCCCCCCCCCTTACCTACTACGGGAGCGAGAAGATTCGTGGCTGGAGTAAGAACTCGAGCCACAAATTTTCAGGTAATTTAAGGTTTTCGGCAAAAAACATAAAAGTGTGCGTTTAAACACATATTTAAGATCCGTAGACCATTTCCAAACGTTTTTATTCTATACAAGATCAACAGTCGGAGCGATAATAAGCAAATTAGGACGCTTGGCCGTAGCGCTACAAACTACCTCAGATAAGCTACCCTTGGCCTACTTTGAAATCCATACCTACAACAATATACCACAACATAGGCCTAGGGTACACTTACGTAAGCAGCACTCAATTTTCCAATTACAAAGACTCCCTATATTAGAACTTTGAAAAGGATTATCTTTGTTAAGGACAATCTATTATACAGTAATTTCACCCATAAGTTTATAACAGAAAAGCTGCCATTGGCCTACTCTGAAATTCATACCAAAAAAAGTATACATCATATAGGCCTATGCTAGACTGTCGTAAGCCTTACTAGGCTTACTTGCTTTTCGAATTACAAAGATTCCCTAAATTAGAACTTTGAAAATGATTATCTTCATCAAGGTCAATTTATTATACTGTCATTTCGCCCATGAGTTTAAACCAAATAAGTTACGATTTGAAATCCATACCTATAGCGGTTTAACACAACATAGGCCTAGGCTTGACTGTCATACCTCACTCGGTTTTCCAGTTATAAAACTATTTATATAAAATTTATTAACTTAAACGTAGTGACGCTAACTAAAGTAGACAACGTAAACATTTAACTAACGTAAAAACCGTAAAAAATGTAACATAAACAAATGCTGGTCAAATAAACAATGACGGTCTCGTGGCTCTTGAAATCCTTAATAAACTCAATTTCAACATAAAAACACTGAAATTTCCTTTATACAATATCCACATAATCTTATTAATTACCATTTTCCGAAGGTCACTCGCTGTCGTTCACTTTTAAGGAAGAAATTACGACTACAATAGAGGTACCTGGGTTCGATGACTCAACCGTTCAATTTGGAATGTTGTTGTGATTGTGATTCTGAGCCCGCCAATTGGGTTAGCATCTTTCAATATGTATTATCCATAACTTATACCAGATTTTGATTAATTCTTTTGTATAAAATGAACAATATTAATTACTATAATGTTTTATTATCTATAAGTTGTTCAATTAAGCTCAATTTGTAAATTACATGGAAATGAAATAGTAAGATAAATTCATAAGTTGTACTGTGCCTTTCATCTCATAGTCTCTCTATTAAGTTTTGATTAATTCTCTTGTATAAAATGTAGAATATTAATTATTACATTGTTTAATTCCTTTATTTTTTTCAATTAAGCCTTAATTCTTTAATTACGTTGAATTAAAATCGTAAAATTAAATTCATAAGTTATACTGTACCTTTCATCTCATGGTCTCTCTCTCTCAAGTTTTGATTAATTCTTTTGTATAAAATGAACAATATTAATTATTATATTGTTTTAATTCCTATAATTTGTTCAATTAAGACTTACTTTTGTCAATTACGTTGAATTAAAATAGTCAAATAAATTCATAAGTTGTACTCTCTCTCTCTCTCTCTCTCTCTCTCTCTCTCTCTCTCTCTCTCTCTCTCTCTCTCTCTCTCTCTCTCTCTCTCTCTCTCTATGCGGCGTGAAATGCCGAATGCCTTGAAATGCATGCGATAAAATGAATTACGAAACGTCCCATAGAGATTAGGGTTTCCCTGCAGTATAGAACCAGAAAAGTAGCCCGGAAAGTAGATAAGTAAACCAACAGTAACCTCCCTAGTAAACAGCTTAAACTCACAGTCCAAGTCTGGTATCGATCTGCTGCCCTGCGAATGCAAGGCGAATGCGTTACCACTGTTCTAACAAGGAATTAATAGACGCTAGAAGATCTAAGCAAAACAGGTATTGTATCGAACTTCACTACCTGGAAATCATATAATTATTATTATTATTATTATTATTATTATTATTATTATCCAAGCTACAACCCTAGTTGGAAAAGCAAGATGCTATAAGCCAAGGGGCTCCAACAGGGAAAAATAGCCCAGTGAGGAAAGGAAATAAGGAAATAAATAAATGAAGAGAACAAATTAACAATATATCATTCTAAAAAAAAGTAACAACGGCAAAACAGACATGTCACATATAAACTATTAACAACATCAAATAATATGATAGAATAGTGTGCCCGAGTGTACCCTCAAGCAAGAGAACTCTAACCCAAGACAGCGGAAGACCATGGTACAGAGGCTTTGGCACTACCCAAGACTAGAGAACAATGGTTTAATTTTGGAGTGTCCTTCTCCTAGAAGAGCTGCTTACCATAGCTAAAGAGTCTCTTCTACCTTTACCAAGAGGAAAGTACACTGAACAAATTGCAGTACATTAATTAACCCCTTGGGTGAAGAAGTGTTAGTTGGCCAAGAAGCTGAATGGTACAACAGACTTATAAGGCAGCGGTAGTATTAATGTCCTTTCAGGACAGCCAAGGTGAATGAAAACAATAGTTTCATATAATGTCAATCTATTTCATTGAAAGATAATTGTAATTTACAAGTACACTTGTCTTAACTTACAGAGTGAAACTACATAATCCATTCGGCACATTTAAAATTAGACGGACAATCTACCTTGAACATGAATGAAAAAGCTAGGTTATAAGGCGACATAATCTATAATCTGTAAATAATGACAAAAAAACAGCTACGATGTATAGAAAACGAGGTGTAGGTATTGCCAATCTACTGCTGGGTTGCCATTCGTACGATAATTATCTTACATGTACGATTATTTTAGGTCTGGTATGATGTACGATACATACCTTAGGTATATACATATGTGTGTGTTTAATTAAACAATTATACTAAAATATTTTGAAATAAGTCAATCATGTAACTCATTAATAATTATATTGAAACTGTGTACGATGATTTTGGTTGAAAAACGACAATTTTAAGGCTCATGTACGATAATCCAGTCGAAATAATCTGGCAACCCTGATTCTACTGTAATCTCTGGCAGACGAAACGCCGTTTGTAATGGCACGGCTGCACGATGGCTGCGTACTTTTCGTACCCATCCAAAGTCATGCACAGGCCCCGGGGGGCTTTCTTCTTGCCATATATTCTGGGTTGGTTAAACGCCCAAATGCCTGGGTCGACTTCAGCGCCATCTACCCACCTCCACTGCCTGGGGCCGCCATCTTGGCTTTGCTCCTCCTTCGCACCAACCCAGAAAGGCCACATTGTCCCTGTTAGAATATTAGTTCTGTGGTTAAAGCAAATAAATGAAATCATTATATATAGGCTATAGGAAAAAATTAATTGTTTTAAAAACAGTAACAACATTAAAATAAATATTTTCTACATAAAGTATAAAAACTTTAACAAAACCAGAGGAAGAGAAATAAGATAAAACAGTGTGCCCGAGTGTACCCTCAAGCAAGAGAACTCTAACCCAAGACAGTGGAAGACCATGGTACAGAGGCTATGGCACTACCCAAGACTAGAGAACAATGGACATTTTATGTTTAATAGTAGGCCTATTGAACATATCAGCATAGTATGGTGCTTTCTTTGCCTTCCTGTTAGAAATACAATTGGCTCTCCCACTGAATAGGCCTATTCCAAACTCTCATTCAGTTTTGAATAATGCCAGTCACAATAGTTTCACAGATCACGACATCAGATTATGAACCCTTTTCCAGTATCATGCAAACTTACAACAAATTTTAAAATTTTTCCACGTCAAGAACTTCGAACAGTCATATCATATGCATAGATCAAAATAAAAGAATTTGATCTATTCATAATTGTGCAAAAACCCTTAATTTAAATTTAGTTCTGGTGTCTCATCAGATGATGGGTAGATGGAGATGGTTTGGGTATGCTCTTCGCACTCCCCAAGAGAGATTAGTTCACCAAACGTTCAACTGGGCTCCACAAGGCACTAGAAGAGTTGGAAGACCTAGGCCTACGTGGCTGAGGACTATGAAACGCGAAGTAGGAAATGATGAATGGAGAAGTATTGAATTAAAAGCCCAAGATAGAGACGACTGGCAAAATCTAACCGAGGCCCTTCGCGTCAATAGGCGTAGGAGGAGATGATGATGTCTTATCAGACAACAGAACTTGACATCACCTCTGTCATGAAAGTTCACTGACTTTTGCTGGTTTATTATTATTATTATTATTATTATTATTATTATTATTATTATTATTTCGCTCTTCTAGGTCAAGGACACTCCAAAATCAAACCATTGTTCTCTAGTCTATGGTAGTGCAATAGCCTCTGTACCATGGTCTTCCACTGTCTTGGGGTAGAGTTCTCTTGCTTGAGGGTACACTCAGGCACACTATTCTATGCGTTTCATTATTTACTTTCCTCATTGGGCTATTTTCCATGTTGGGGCCCTTGGGCTTATAACATTCTGCTTTTCCAACTAGGGTGGTAGCTTAGCAAGTAATAATAATCATAATAATAATAATAATTATTTTCCATGTTGGGGCCCTTGGGCTTACAACATTTTGCTTTTCCAACTAGGATGGTAGCTTAGCAAGTAATAATAATCATAATAATAATAAAAATTATTATTATTATTATTATTATTATTATTATTATGATTATTATTACTTGCTAAGCTACCACCCTAGTTGGAAAAGCAGAATGTTATAAGCCCAAGGGCACCAACATGGAAAATAGCCCAATGAAGAAAATAAATAATGAAACGCATAGAATAGTGTGCCTGAGTGTACCCTCAAGGAAGAGAACTTTACGCCAAGACAGTGGAACACCATGGTACAGAGGCTATGGCACTACCATAGACTAGAGAACAATGGTTTGATTTTGGAGTGTCCTTCTCCCATAAGAGGTGCTTGCCATAGCTAAAGAGTCTCTTCCACCATTACGAAAAGGAGAGTAGCCACTGAACAATTAAAGTGCAGTAGTTAACCCCATGAATGAAGAAGAATTGTTTGGTAATCTCAGTGTTGTCAGATGTATGAGGAAAGAGGAGAATGTGGAAAGAATAGCCTAGAGCCCTAGACTATTCGGTGTATGTGTTGGCAAAGGATATATGAGCCGTAACCAGATAAAGTTGAGGGTTGATTAAGGAGTCAATTCACAGTTTTGCCTGTTACCAAACGTTACTGAAACTGGCAACGAACATTATTAGCCAATTGCAGGAAAACTTATGTCATTATGAGGCCTTTAAGTTATTAGGGTAAGAGAAAGTGATAGAAAATTGAATCTGGTTCTCTATGTCTGGTTCACTGCTTAAGTTTATTCAGTTATTCTTATTATTCATATTATTTTGTCCCATCACATGTATTAAACTGTATTTTTCATTCGTTTTTTTTTTCTCTGTTCTCGCATGTTTAGTTTTTATATCTTACTTTCTCCTGTCAACTAATCTGTAAATAGAATGAGAAATATAAATTACTGTCCTTTCTGTTGACATATGAAAATAAATAAAGGAAAATTAGTGTTAGATGAAGCCTGTCTTAAGCTAAGAATAAAACCTTAAATCATTAGGACGTACAATTCTCTCCTTCGATGCCATGTTTTCTGTCCAGAAAAGATTGAATCTCGCCGTAACTATCCAGGGCTAGCTCTGCTCCTTGAGACCTGCCAGGGAAAAGAAGATTCTAGAAGCTTTTGAATAAACGAATCAGGTGAGGGTCTATCAGTGTTTTAGCTATCTCCCTTGTTCTATCTCACATATATACATACGGTTTATATATATATATATATATATATATATATATATATATATATATATATATATATATATATATATATATATATATCAACTCACATATGTAGATATATGTAGCCTTCACACAGCACACTCGTGCGCGCACATAAACAATTACAAACAGACGACACACACACACACAAACACCCTGGTTAATGTCATGCACCTTATATTTATATTGTTTACCGGCAAATTCCTAATGATATTAATAAACAAAACCTCCTTTACTGTAATCTAACATGGAATATTACATTGTAACATACTCTCTTGTTATCCCGAATGGACTATTATTTCTTGTCTTAGTACAAATTGCAGTTGTGCCACATATGGCAGGTGTGGCCTGTGTCTATTTGAAATGAAGCTATGGCTGCTGAATGTTTAGCCCTTGTAGGAATATTAGGTTAAGTGCTAAGAATTTATACTTTGAGGGGAGTAATTATACTAAAACTACTGCTTCTTTTGGTGTTCAAAATCCTTGATATGTTCAATGTTGACAAAACCATATATATATTTTATCAAAACGTTTTGGTGGCACATACTTGCAGAACTCTGAAGCCTCCATCCAGTTCAGTTTCTGCAGCGTAACTCGTAAAATGCAGATGTCGTCAGACAGTTGTTCGAATGGAGAGAGGCAAGAGGGAGCTTCTGTTGTCGAAGTGGTTGTTGGTTCATCCTCCACAGTACTTGTGGTAGGGGGGATATCAAGAGGTTTACCTGGAAGAAGTTTCTTGAGCTTAATTTTCCATGTGTTTAGAATAATACTCTGAATAACTTACTGACATTGCTTTTTACTTTAGAATAGTTTCAGTAGAACACCTGTGTGACATTTCTAACCCTAGCTCTAAATCATTTTTTCTAAAATGTGAAGGGATAGTTTGTATTAAGTTACAGCTGAAGAAGTGGGGCAGGTAGGCGAGGGTGGAGAAAAAAAAAAGATGGGAAAGGAGAGGCTGAGAGCAATCCAGCTGAGAGCCAAGGGAATTGTGCAGACCTTTCTGTACTCTCTATAGTACAGAGCATAAAAGCACTGAAACGTCAGCTCACAAGAAGTCTCATTCGTACCGTTACCAATGACGGCCAGCCAGAACTTCATGCTGGTAATAGGGTTCGTTGAAGCCTGGCACAAGTATTCGCCTTCGTCGTCCTCTCTAATGTCAGGGATCTGGAGGAACCAAGTCTCGTAGTCATTAGTGAGGGCCCTAAAACGAAGGTCAGGCGAAAGGGTGAATTCCCCTGCTGTAAGAACTTGCTGATCTGACACTCTCATCCAGGTGACCTGAAGAAATGAACGATGGAATCAAGTTAGTCCCTAAAGCCTCTGTTACAACGTTACTACTGAGGCTTCCTGCTACTACCAACAAGTCCCTATCGCCTCTTCTACAACGTTACTACTGAGGCTTCCTGCTACTACCAACAAGTCCCTATCGCCTCTTCTACAACGTTACTACTGAGGCTTCCTGATACTACAAACAAGTCCCTATCGCCTCTTCTACAACGTTACTACTGAGGCTTCCTGCTACTACCAACAAGTCCCTATCGCCTCTTCTACAACGTTACTACTGAGGCTTCCTGATACTACCAACAAGTCCCCATCGCCTCTTCTACAACGTTACTACTGAGGCTTTCTGCTACTACCAAGTCCCTATCGCCTCTTCTACAACGTTACTACTGAGGCATCCTGATACTACCAACAAGTCCTCATCGCCTCTTTTACAACGTTACTACTGAGGCTTCCTGCTACTATCAACAAGTCCCTATCGCCTCTTCTACAACGTTACTACTGAGGCTTCCTGATACTACCAACAAGTCCCTATCACCTCTTTTACAACGTTACTACTGAGACTTTCTGCTACTACCAAGTCCCTATCGCCTCTTCTACAACGTTACTACTGAGGCATCCTGATACTACCAACAAGTCCTCATCGCCTCTTTTACAACGTTACTACTGAGGCTTCCTGCTATTACCAAGTCCCTATCGCCTCTTTTAAAACGTTACTACTGAGGCTTCCTGCTACTACCAACAAGTTCCTATTACCTCTTTTACAACGTTACTACTGAGGCTTCCTGCTACTACCAACAAGTCCCTATCACCTCTTTTACAACGTTACTACTGAGGCTTCCTGCTATTACCAAGTCCCTATCGCCTCTTTTACAACGTTCCTACTGAGTCTTCCTACTACTACCAACAAGTCTCCATCGCCTCTTCTACAACGTTACTACTGAGGCTTCCTGCTATTACCAAGTCCCTATCGCCTCTTTTAAAACGTTACTACTGAGGCTTCCTGCTACTACCAACAAGTTCCTATTACCTCTTTTAAAACGTTACTACTGAGGCTTCCTGCTACTACCAACAAGTCCCTATCACCTCTTTTACAACGTTACTACTGAGACTTCTGCTACTACCAGCAAGTCCCTATAGCCTCTTTTACAACTTTACTACTGAGACTTCCTGATACTACCAACAAGTCCCTATGACCTCTGTTACAACGTTACTACTGAGTCTTCCTGCTACTACCAACAAGTCTCTATAGCCTCTAATTCTTAAAATAAGTAATTCTGAGTTTTTTTTAATATCTTGAAGAATTTTTGCAAAAACATCATCTTGGTTTTATTTCTACAATCCAGATTATTGCACTCAAGCAAACAAACACTCTGTCTCTTTAGCAAGGAGTACTGAAGTGTGAATCACTATTCTGATAGACACAAACAAATAATTGATAACAGCAGAACAAGATAAAAGTACGAATATTCATTACATTAGATTGAAATGCTAATTGAAATTGGTGGAAATGCAGATAGCTAATTTAGCAGGAAGCTCACAACTTTTTCTCTTCTCTCTTTAACTGAACTCAAATTAAGTAAAGCAATGTAGATTACTTTGCCAATTGGACTGCACTAACTGAGGACAATAAGCTCATTTAGAGAGTAAGGATCTCTCTAGCTTTTTCCAGACTCTTACCGATGCATCTCCGAGGTTCTGAACGCGACAGGGAAGAAGGGCTGTCTCCCCTACCTCGGCAACAAATCGTCCATCAAGAGATGAGGAGGTTGTTACTGGTTGTGATTCTAAGGAAAGAGTATATATATATATATATATGTATATATATGTATAAATGATAACATCAAACAGAAAATGATGAAATTGAATCATGGATTAAAGAGTAACTATGCAATTTGGAAAGAAGTAAAATGACACCAGGCATAAATTTACTTAACGTCAAACAAACAGATCATGACAATATTGGATTTTCTTACTCAATGTTTTTTTTTTTTTTTTTTTTTTTTTTTTTTTTTTTTTTTTTTTTATAATAACAATAGTCAATAGTCATTACCTATCACGTGGAGCGTGACCGAGTGGGACACAACCGGGTGAGTGTTGATTTGGCACTGGTAGACGCCTTCGTCTGAAGGCTTGACGTCTCTCAGCATGAGGATCCAGTCGTTCACAGCTGGATCAAACTCCACGCTGTAGCGGACGTCATATATAACCGACACGAGGCCTACGGTGAGAATGTATGAATCGCTATTTGCATTCACCTTGACCCATGCAACCTGTGTGGACGTCAGTGGTCGGTGAATTGTGGTGGGTGGACAATATATCTCAGTTTAAATTGTGCTGGGTAGAGCAATGCCCAGCAGAAATATCCTATATTTTCCTAAGATGTATTCATGGTAATCAGTTAGAAAGCAATAACGACAGAGTAAATAGAACTCCACTGTGCGAGTTGTGGTGGGCGATGTGGTAACGTCCCGGACTGGTGAACGCCAGACTGGGGTTCGAGTCCCACTCAAACTCGTTAGTTCCTTTGGTCGCTGCAATCTCACCCTCTTTATGAGTTAAGGATGGGGGGGGTTTGGGGAAGCCTATAGGTCTATCTGCTGAGTCATCAGTAGCCATTACTCCTAGCTAGGGTGGAGAGGGGGCTTGGGCACTGACTGATCATATATATATATATATATATATATATATATATATATATATATATATATATATATATATATATATATATATATATATATATATGGTCAGTCTCTAAGGCATTGTCCTGCTCTATAGGGCAATGTCACTGTCCCTTGCCTCTGCCATTCATGAGTGGCCTTTAAACCTATAAACCTTAAAACTTTGTGAGGTAAACTTACCGTGTAGTTCCCCAAATTGCTGATTTGGCAATGTAACGAGGCCGTTGCCCCTTCTGCTACGGATACCCTGCTACCAGTGTCCATTGTGATGAAAGGTCTCATATCTATTGAACAAAGAGGATTTTATCATGAAAGTTAAGATATGTCAACATTTCTGGGAGTGGAATATTAATGTGGTAAAAATCTACTTAATAATACTTCTAGCAGGTTATATTTGCATTTGAAAGAAACTTCTGCAAGGGGCTATTTCTGGCTAAAAGACTTATTTCTGAAGCACTGTTACCAGTGAGATCAAGGGATAAATTCTTTATTCAATAAAGTTCATTGTAAAATAGTGAGAGAAGACGTTCCCTGAAACTTTTTTTTTTTTTGTGGGAACAAGAGAAAAGACTGAAAGAATTTTCTGCAAGGGGATATTTCTGGCTAAAAGACTTATTTCTGAAGCACTTTTACCAGTGAGATCAAGGGATAAATTCTTTATTTAATAAAGTTCATTATAAAATAGTGAGAGGAGACGTTCCCTGAAACTTATTTTTTTTCTTTTTTTTTTTTTTAGGAACAAGAGAAAAGATTGACTCTCTCTGATAGGCTTAGTTGCTTTAAGACTTTTAAAGTTACTGATATACTTGTGAGATAACTGGACTAGCTACTTGACACATTGGAATCACTAGTAAATACAAGCAGGGAAGAGTCTAGTTACTAGTTACTTTGCATTCCCCACTGGGTTATTTACCCTGTTGGAGCCCTTGGGCTTATAGCATACTGTTTCTCCAACTATAGTCCATTTATTTTAGCGATGCATATTTGCACCGACTCGCAGCGGTGCCCTTTTAGCTCGGAAAAGTTTCCAGTTCGCTGATTGGTTGGACAAGATAATTCTAACCAATCAGCGATCAGGAAACTTTTCAGAGCTAAAAGGGCACCGCCGCGAGTCGGTGCAAATGTGCATCGCTAAAAGAAATGGACTATAGGGTTGTAGCTTAGCTAATAATAATAATAATAATAATAACTAGAAAAGCACTCTAGGAGTGCAGACCTCCACCACGGCAGTTTATTTCTTAAAACTAGCTTGCCTTTCCCAGAATCAATTTAAACCGCAGGCGTACAGTATTTGAAGTCTGTATGACAACCATGTGCAGACTTGGGTTTAAGATTAGGGTTAATTCGGTCGACCTTTTGCTCGACCTTGACCTTTGACCTTCGACCTGGGACTTTCAAAATTGAATCACTTCCACGTCTCAACAATGAATCCCTGAAAGTTTCACACACAAACAGACAGACAAACGGACAAACAGGGTTTAAAACATAACCTCCTCCCAATTTCGCTGGTGGAGGTAATAATAATAATAATAATAATAATGATAATGATAATAATATAATAATGATAATAATAATAATAATAATAATAATGATGATGATAATAATAATAATAATAATGATAATGATGATGATGATGATGATGTTAATAATAATAATAATAATAATAATAATAATGATAATAATAATGATGATGACGACAATAATAATAATAATAATAATAATAATAATAATGATGATCATGATGACGATGATGATGACGATGATGATGACGACAATAATAATAATAATAATAATAATAATAATAATAATAATAATGATGATGACGACAATAATAATAATAATAATGATAATAATAATAATAATAATAATAATATTGATAATAATAATGATGATGACGATAATAATAATAATAATAATAATAATAATAATAATAATGATGATAATAACAATAATAACAAGTGAGCAAGTCCTGAACGCGGACATGGTCCTCGTAGAGGACATACCTCCGCCAAGGTGACCTAGAGCGCCATATGTCCTAGAATCATGAATTGATGTGACTTCGACCTTCACATGACCTTGACCTTCACGTGACCTTCAAGTGACCTTGACCTTCACGTGACCTTGACCTTCACATGACCTTGGCTTCAAGTGACCTTGATCTTCAAATGTACTTGACCTTCACGTGACCTTGACCTTCAGGTGACCTTGACCTTCACGTGACCTTGACCTTCACGTGACCTTGACCTTCAAGTGACCTGCTTGACTTTTGACCTTCAAGTGATCTTTGTTCATTTGCCACTGATACTTAATATGACATTGATATAATGCACCAATATGAGCTTGACCTTTGACCTTTATAAATTTGAACATCACCCATGGGTTGCGCCTGGACTAGGACTTCCCTGTTGGCTTATGCAAAAGTCAGTGCTTTATTTCTGTCTCTTGATATGGCCACTTATGTCATAGTGACA
This sequence comes from Palaemon carinicauda, assembly GCF_036898095.1. Lineage (NCBI taxonomy): Eukaryota > Metazoa > Arthropoda > Malacostraca > Decapoda > Palaemonidae > Palaemon > Palaemon carinicauda. The sequence continues at coordinate 129,719,589 of NC_090727.1, read as the reverse complement.
CCAGTGACCCCTGTGACCTTGACCTTGGGGTGACCTTGACCAAAATTTAATCAGTTCTTCCATACACATTGGGGAACTACTTGGCCAAGTTTGAAGTGATTCCGTGTAGAAATGTGGCCTCTACGTTGTCCACAGACAGACAGACAAACAAACAAACAAACAAACCGAACCGAAAACATAACCTCCTGGCGGAGGTAATAATAAAAATAATAAGCCACTCACCAACAGTCAAATAGACAGTCTGAACATGCTCCGAAATAACAGGCGTAGGACTGGGATTGGAGTCCCTGTAACACCTGTACTCTCCTTCGTCGGACGCCCTGGCATCCAGCACAGTGAGCAGTGACGTGAACTCCGAGTCCTGCGTTACGGAGATCCTTTTGTGATGGGCCCTCGACTTCTCGGCCGGCGTGAAAACCCTCTGGTCTCTTTGGCGAATCCAGAAGATCTGGAGGAAATCAATGTCTTTGTTATTATTATTATTATCATTATTATTATTATTATTATTATTATTATTATTATTATTATTATTATTATTATTATTATTGTTGTTGTTGTTTTTGTTGTTGTTGTTGCTATTATTATTATTATTGAAATTTATATTATTATTATTATTATTATTATTATTATTATTATTATTATTATTGAAACTTATATTATTATTATTATTATTATTATTATTATTATTATTATTATTATCATTATTATTACTGTTGTTGTTTTTGTTGTTGTTGTTGTTATTATTATTGTTACTATTATTATTATTGTTGTTGTTGTTGTTGTTATGATTATTATTATTATTATTATTATTATTATTATCATTATTGTTGTTGTTGTTGTTGTTATAATAATAATAATTATTATTATCATTATTATTATTGTTGTTGTTGTTGTTGTTGTTGTTATTATTATTATTATTATCATTATTACTATTATTATTATTATTATTATTATTATTATTACTTACTAAGCTACAACCCTGGTTGGAAAAGCAGGATGGTATAAGCCCAGGGGACCCAACAGGGAAAATTAGCCCAGTGAGGAAAGGAAGCAAACAAAAATAAAATATTTTAACGACAGTAACAACATTAAAATAAATATTTCCTATGCAAACTATAAAAACCTTAACAAAAGAGGAAGAGGAAGTATGTAGAAGAGTGTGCCAGAGTGTACCCTCAAACAAGAGAACTCTAACCCAAGACAGTGTAAGACCATGGTACAGTGGCTACTTTCTTCTTGGTAAGGGTAGAAGAGACACTTTAGCGATGGTAAGCAGCTCTTCTAGAAGGACACTCCAAAATCAAACCATTGTTCTCTAGTCTTTTGGTAGTGTCATAGCCTCTGTACCATGGTCTTCCACTGTCTTGGGTTAGAGTTCTCTTGCTTGAGGGTACACTCGAGCACACTATTATATTTTTTTTCTCTTCTTTTTTTGTTAAAGTTTTTATAGTCTATATTGGAAAAAAATTGTTTTAATGTTGTTACTATTATTAAAATATTTTAATTTTCCTTGTTTCCTTTACTCACTGGGCTATTTTCTCTATTGGGGCCCCTGGGCTTACAGCATCCTGCTTTTCCATCTAGGGTTGTAGCCCAGCGAGTAATAATAATAATAATAATAATAATAATAATAATAATAATAATAATAATAATCCTATCCCTTTTTACCTTCGATAATAATAATAATAATAATAATAATAATAATAATAATAATCCTATCCCTTTTTACCTTCGATAATAATAATAATAATAATAATAATAATAATAATAATAATCCTATCCCTTTTTACCTTCGATAATAATAATAATAATAATAATAATAATAATAATAATAATAATAATAATCCTATCCCTTTTTACCTTCGATAATAATAATAATAATAATAATAATGATAATAATAATAATAATAATAATAATAATAATAATAATCCTATCCCTTTTTACCTTCGATAATAATAATAATAATAATAATAATAATAATAATAATAATAATGATAATAATAATAATAATAATAATAATAATCCTATCTCTTTTTACCTTCGATAATAATAATAATAATAATAATAATAATAATAATCCTATCCCTTTTTACCTTCGATAATAATAATAATAATAATAATAATAATAATAATAATAGTCCTATCCCTTTTTACCTTCGATAATAATAATAATAATAATAATAATAATAATAATAATAATAATCCTATCCCTTTTTACCTTCGATAATAATAATAATAATAATAATAATAATAATAATAATAATAATAATAATAATAATAATAATAATCCTATCCCTTTTTACCTTCGATAATAATAATAATAATAATAATAATAATAATAATAATAATAATAGTCCTATCCCTTTTTACCTTCGATAATAATAATAATAATAATAATAATAATAATAATAATCCTATCCCTTTTTACCTTCGATAATAATAATAATAATAATAATAATAATAATAATAATAATAATAATCCTATCCCTTTTTACCTTCGATAATAATAATAATAATAATAATAATAATCCTATCCCTTTTTACCTTCGATAATAATAATAATAATAATAATAATAATAATCCTATCCCTTTTTACCTTCGATAATAATAATAATAATAATAATAATAATAATAATAATAATAATAATAATAATAATAATAATCCTATCCCTTTTTACCTTCGATAATAATAATAATAATAATAATAATAATAATAATAATAATAATAATAATGATAATAATCCTATCCCTTTTTACCTTCGATAATAATAATAATAATAATAATAATAATGATAATAATCCTATCCCTTTTTACCTTAATAATCCTATCCCTTTTTACCTTCGATAATAATAATAATAATAATAATAATAATAATAATGATAATAATCCTATCCCTTTTTACCTTAATAATCCTATCCCTTTTTACCTTCGATAATAATAATAATAATAATAATAATAATAATAATTTTATCCCTTTTTACCTTCGATATTTTGATTACCTTGCTGTTACGCAGAGGTTCTACCGTGCAGTTGAAGGTCTGATAAGATCCACCATGCACGGTTACGTTAACTGTGGCAGTTACAACTGATCTGGTTGTTGACTCGCTCTCTGCAAAGAAATGGAAATTGTCAATGCTTTATACTGACCAGTCTGATTTATTTTCATAGAATTATATGCATCTGTGGCATGTAAAAATATTAAAATCTCTCTCTCTCTCTCTCTCTCTCTCTCTCTCTCTCTCTCTCTCTCTCCTTAATGACCAAAAAAAAAAAAAAAATTCATCCACGAGTCTTAACAATGTCCTACTAAATCTCTATTCTAATATATCCTTATTAAGTATCCCATACATTTCATTTATACATCTAAAAGGTTCCATACATTCCTTCCAATTCATGAATAAATTCTTAAATTCATATATTTCTCCTACTTAATTTACAATAGATTTGACTTATTTCGAGAAAATGTATTGGTTTAAATCATTCTTAAATTTGATAAATGTTTGCAATTAATTTTAACTAAAGGGACACTCAGTAGAGCGCAGACCTCCGCAGCGACAGCTTATTTCTCAACCTTTCGCTCGACCTTGACCTTGACCTTTGACCTTAACATGTATTAATTGGATTTTCATACACTCAAATATGAAAAAAAAAAATTTAAGTGTCTTTGACAACGATGTCCAAAATTATGGTTGATTACGTGAACTGAGCATTTTGCTTGACCGTGACCTTGACCTTTGACCTTGACATTCCAAAACTTAATCATTTCCACCTTTTTATATGACAGTTAATTCATGGCAGTTTCATTACTCTACGATTAAAATTGGGGTTAGGAAGCTGTTCACAAACACACACAGAGGCGAGTAAAACATAACCTCCTTCCAAGGCCAATGGCCTTGCCTCCTTCCAACCTCGTTGGCGGAGGTAATAAATACAGTCTGTTGTTTCTGTCTTGTATGATATTTTCGTAGTGAACTATTATGTAAAGCATTTTAGATACGGAACATTCACTCACTTAATCAGTTTATTAGATAATTGAATAATCTATTTCATGCTTACATAACTGATTAAGAATATGCGGAAGTTTTAGAAGAAAAGGAGCACACTAACAATGAAAATCCCTTTTATGCTATTACTTTCAAATAGAGAAAGCTAAAAGTCCTAAGATCGCTGTAGTATGAGTTAGTTCCGGTACCTGTGGCTTCCCTCGCGAATCTGTTTATTTCCCTGTTTACCTTTTGCACCCCTAGATACTACGGCTAGAGAGTTATGGGGTCCTTTGACTGGCCAGACAGTACTACATAGGACCCTTCTCTCTGGTTACGGTTCTTTCCCTTTGCCTACACAGACACCGAATAGTCTGGCCTATCCTTTACAGATTCTCCTCTGTCCTCATACGCCTGACAACACTGTGATTACTAGACAATTCTTCTTCACCCAAGGGGTTAACTACTGCACTGTAATTGTCCAGTGGCTACTTTCCTCTTGGTAAAGGTAGAAGAGACTCTTTAGCTATGGTAAGCAGCTCTTCTAGGAGAAGGACACTCCAAAATCAAACCATTGTTCTCTATTCTTGGGTAGTGCCATAGCCTCTGTACCATGGTCTTACACTGCCTTGGGTTAGAGTTCTCTTGCTTGAGGGTACACTTGGGCACACTTTTCTATCTAGTTTCTCTTCCTCTTGTTCTGTTAAAGTTTTTATAGTTTAAATAGGAAATATTTATTTTAATATTGTTACTATTCCTAAAATATTCTATTTTTCCTTATTTCCTTTCCTCACTGGGCTATTTTCCCTGTTGGGGCCCCTGGGCTTATAGCATCCTGCTTTTCCAACTAGGGTTGTAGCTTAGCATTTAATAATAATAATAATAATAATAATAATAATAATAATAATAATAATACTATGAGTCAGTTCCGGTACCTGTGGCTTCCCTCGCGAATCTGTTAATTTCCCTGTTTACCTTTTGCACCGCTAGGTGGCACGGCGTGCGTGCATGCCGTTTGCCCGCCAGATTTGACCTGTCCTAACTCATTATTCCACAGTTAAATGCTTATATAATTGATTAAGAATATGCGGAAGTTTTAGAAGAAAAGGAGCACGCTAACAATGAAAATCCCTATCATGAAGTTTCGCCGTAATATATGAGTTGCCAACTCATATTCATACGGTTGCCAACAACTTTCAGAGGAGAAATTTGTCTCTCATTAGGACCTATTAAGTTGCATCGGGTAATTTCGTTGATTTTAGAATGCGGAGGACCTATAACTTAATTGAAATCTTAAGTATTATGGCAAAGAACAGCTAAATTGGCTTAGTTCTTTTTGTTTTTAAATTTTTCCTTCACTTCTTTGTTTCGTAATTTGAGCAGCTAGGTGAGAGGAGAGATATGAAAACAAAAGAGGGACAATGTTATTGATATCCCCTACTTAACATAGACCACAGGTATACTGTATATTTTCCCCCTAAAAGATGATTAATTTGATTTTCATCTGAATTTAGTAGAGATGTAAGTAAAATTGACTTCAGCAACTGGACCTATCCGTCCCTTCTGTTATGGTTCAAGAATCGAACAGTACTCTGATCACATTACAAGCTGAACATGCTTATAAGTATGCCACGAGAGAGAGAGAGAGAGAGAGAGAGAGAGAGAGAGAGAGAGAGAGAGAGAGAGAGAGAGAGAGAGAGAGAGAGACTTACCATAGATGCTCAACCACACAGCTTGAGAACGAGCCGGGATCGTGTTGACTTCGCAACTATAGACGCCCTCCTCAGCTTTCGTTACGTCATCAATTGTGAGCGTCCAATCAGAAGAGTCGTCGTGATGAGTGAGGCCAATGCGACGGTTGCTTGAGTACACGACGGTGCCGTGTGTCAAGAGGACCGATGTTCCGTAGTGGTCTGTCCCTCTCCAGGAGACCTGGTATATTTATTGTTTTTGTTTTAAAAAGATTTTTTTTTTATTTTTTAGTAATAAACAAGAAATATAAGAAATTCTAAGAGAGAAAACAACGAAAAATTCTTTTGGAAAGGATGGGTAGTAAAAAACATATCTAGAGAGATGCAGCCCACATCTTAAACAATTGAATCATCAATCTTCATGTTAGATATTGAGGTTCTGACAATTATTAACCGGAAAAAAATATCTTTATACACATGCACGCATATAACCTACACAATAAGCAGACATGATTTTTCAGGTTCTTTTTAGTGCGAGGGGAGAGCGAAGATACAAGCACAAAATGAACTATGTACGATCGTATGACACACGGTTGGTACAATACACAACTGTATATTTCAAAATACCTATTGATGTCCCTTTGCAAAGGGAAAATAGACTTACAGCATACAGGCCTAGATCTGTGACGTGGCAGTTCAGCATAGCTGTGGTTCCTTCCGCTGCTGAAACGTTCCTTGTATGAGAGACGTCAATGGTTGGTAACACTTCTTCTGGAAGGTACAAAGGCATGGGGTTAACCAACTTTAAACCAGAGAAGTATTCAGCTAAAACCTCCCGCTTACCTGAGTCCTCCATGGTGTTCGTTTCGCTTGGGAATATTCGGCCATCCAACGGTCACGTACAAGTTGCAGCGCCTCATCAGGAGTGGAATTTAGTAAAAAATGTCTAATACTCTTTCTTGAAATATATCACTGCCTCAACCTGTTGGTTGCAATAGGTCAAATAAATGCCTATGCCCCGCTTGGGAAAATTCGGCCATCCAACGGTCACGTACAAGTTGCAGCGCCTCACCAGGAGAGGAATTTAGTAAAAAATGTCTAATACTCTTTCTTGAAATATATCACTGCCTCAACCTGTTGGTTGCAATAGGTCAAATAAATGCCTATGCCCCGCTTGGGAAAATTCGGCCATCCAACGGTCACGTACAAGTTGCAGCGCCTCACCAGGAGAGGAATTTAGTAAAAAATGTCTAATACTCTTTCTTGAAATATATCACTGCCTCAACCTGTTGGTTGCAATAGGTCAAATAAATGCCTATGCCCCGCTTGGGAAAATTCGGCCATCCAACGGTCACGTACAAGTTGCAGCGCCTCACCAGGAGAGGAATTTAGTAAAAAATGTCTAATACTCTTTCTTGAAATATATCACTGCCTCAACCTGTTGGTTGCAATAGGTCAAATAAATGCCTATGCCCCGCTTGGGAAAATTCGGCCATCCAACGGTCACGTACAAGTTGCAGCGCCTCACCAGGAGAGGAATTTAGTAAAAAATGTCTAATACTCTTTCTTGAAATATATCACTGCCTCAACCTGTTGGTTGCAATAGGTCAAATAAATGCCTATGCCCCGCTTGGGAAAATTCGGCCATCCAACGGTCACGTACAAGTTGCAGCGCCTCACCAGGAGAGGAATTTAGTAAAAAATGTCTAATACTCTTTCTTGAAATATATCACTGCCTCAACCTGTTGGTTGCAATAGGTCAAATAAATGCCTATGCCCCGCTTGGGAAAATTCGGCCATCCAACGGTCACGTACAAGTTGCAGCGCCTCACCAGGAGAGGAATTTAGTAAAAAATGTCTAATACTCTTTCTTGAAATATATCACTGCCTCAACCTGTTGGTTGCAATAGGTCAAATAAATGCCTATGCCCCGCTTGGGAAAATTCGGCCATCCAACGGTCACGTACAAGTTGCAGCGCCTCACCAGGAGAGGAATTTAGTAAAAAATGTCTAATACTCTTTCTTGAAATATATCACTGCCTCAACCTGTTGGTTGCAATAGGTCAAATAAATGCCTATGCCCCGCTTGGGAAAATTCGGCCATCCAACGGTCACGTACAAGTTGCAGCGCCTCACCAGGAGAGGAATTTAGTAAAAAATGTCTAATACTCTTTCTTGAAATATATCACTGCCTCAACCTGTTGGTTGCAATAGGTCAAATAAATGCCTATGCCCCGCTTGGGAAAATTCGGCCATCCAACGGTCACGTACAAGTTGCAGCGCCTCACCAGGAGAGGAATTTAGTAAAAAATGTCTAATACTCTTTCTTGAAATATATCACTGCCTCAACCTGTTGGTTGCAATAGGTCAAATAAATGCCTATGCCCCGCTTGGGAAAATTCGGCCATCCAACGGTCACGTACAAGTTGCAGCGCCTCACCAGGAGAGGAATTTAGTAAAAAATGTCTAATAGTCTTTCTTGAAATATATCACTGCCTCAACCTGTTGGTTGCAATAGGTCAAATAAATGCCTATGCCCCGCTTGGGAAAATTCGGCCATCCAACGGTCACGTACAAGTTGCAGCGCCTCACCAGGAGAGGAATTTAGTAAAAAATGTCTAATACTCTTTCTTGAAATATATCACTGCCTCAACCTGTTGGTTGCAATAGGTCAAATAAATGCCTATGCCCCGCTTGGGAAAATTCGGCCATCCAACGGTCACGTACAAGTTGCAGCGCCTCACCAGGAGAGGAATTTAGTAAAAAATGTCTAATACTCTTTCTTGAAATATATCACTGCCTCAACCTGTTGGTTGCAATAGGTCAAATAAATGCCTATGCCCCGCTTGGGAAAATTCGGCCATCCAACGGTCACGTACAAGTTGCAGCGCCTCACCAGGAGAGGAATTTAGTAAAAAATGTCTAATACTCTTTCTTGAAATATATCACTGCCTCAACCTGTTGGTTGCAATAGGTCAAATAAATGCCTATGCCCCGCTTGGGAAAATTCGGCCATCCAACGGTCACGTACAAGTTGCAGCGCCTCACCAGGAGAGGAATTTAGTAAAAAATGTCTAATACTCTTTCTTGAAATATATCACTGCCTCAACCTGTTGGTTGCAATAGGTCAAATAAATGCCTATGCCCCGCTTGGGAAAATTCGGCCATCCAACGGTCACGTACAAGTTGCAGCGCCTCACCAGGAGAGGAATTTAGTAAAAAATGTCTAATACTCTTTCTTGAAATATATCACTGCCTCAACCTGTTGGTTGCAATAGGTCAAATAAATGCCTATGCCCCGCTTGGGAAAATTCGGCCATCCAACGGTCACGTACAAGTTGCAGCGCCTCACCAGGAGAGGAATTTAGTAAAAAATGTCTAATACTCTTTCTTGAAATATATCACTGCCTCAACCTGTTGGTTGCAATAGGTCAAATAAATGCCTATGCCCCGCTTGGGAAAATTCGGCCATCCAACGGTCACGTACAAGTTGCAGCGCCTCACCAGGAGAGGAATTTAGTAAAAAATGTCTAATACTCTTTCTTGAAATATATCACTGCCTCAACCTGTTGGTTGCAATAGGTCAAATAAATGCCTATGCCCCTCACACACACCAGTCTCTAAGATCTAGCATAAGTTTCTGTCACAAATTTGAGATTCAATCTTTCATTTCATTCATTTGCAGACTCAGAGATTCTCCACATTCTGTAATTTCACGTTTCAAAAGTTGGGTCTGTAATTATAGATTTTATATGGAGGAGGAATACTAATCTAGAGGAAGATATTCTGAAAAAAAAATATACTTATTGGCAACATGTTAGACATTCTGAATGACTGGAAAAACACTTGTTTAGGACTTATTAGATATTCTGAAGATGTGAAAAAACACTTATTTACCAAATGTTACACAATCTGTTTGAGTAAGACATGAATAACCATACATTATATAGTCTTTATAAATTGGAAAATGGTAATTTATTGAACTCAAAGGAATGTACATGGAAAATAGAATGCTCACTGCACTTGCCAGATGTTCAATACTTGAAGTGAAAAAAGGCTATTTTGCATAACAACACCAACATCAGATGTTAAGTAAATTGACTGCATTTAAAAAAAACAGCAATTTTAATCCGAAATTATTCATAGAAATATACTGTTCTCTGCCGTATTTCAGTAAAATACAGGCGACCGTAATTTTTACCATACTTTGTTAATATCTTTTACAGATTGGTGGCCGTAATATCACTCCTTTACGTCAATATATCCGATTTTAAAACGGTAAATGCCTGGCAACATTTATTCCAGGATTTTTACTGGTTTTTACGGCAAATTTTCAACAGTTTGGTTGGGTTAAAAAAAAAAAAAAACACTTTTTACAAGACATTGGATATTTAAAAAATGGAAAAGAAAACTTACTCCGAACAATCAAATAGAAGTTTTTAGAAACTGAGTTCATTTCACACATGTAGAGACCCTCGTCCTCCTTTGTAATGCCCTTGATAGTCAAAGACCACGCCCTGGACTCTGCATCAATGGCCACACTGTACCTCGCGTCCGTGGAGTAAATATAAAGGGCGGCTGATACTATCTCAAAACCTCCGTACGGGTTGGATTTCGTCCAGACGACCTACGAGAATGTATGAAGTTTAAGCGCCGTTGCAAAGGCTAAGCCTCACCCCCGAACCTGAACCCCGAAACTACATCTTTTAGTTTTGGTTTAAGATTTGAAAAACTCCTGACTGTATGCTTAGATGACGGATGGACAATCTTCTGGAACATCTAATCTACTACCCCCGAACCTGAACACGATAACTACATCTTTTAGTTTTGGTTTAAGATTTGAAAAACTCCTAACTGTATGCTTAGATGATGGATGGACAATCTTCTGGAACATCTAATCTACTACCCCCGAACCTGAACACGATAACTTCTGGAACATCTAATCTACTACCCCCGAACCTGAACACGATAACTACATCTTTTAGTTTTGGTTTAAGATTTGAAAAACTCCTGACTGTATGCTTAGATGACGGATGGACAATCTCCTGGAACATCTAATCTACTACCCCCGAACCTGAACACGATAACTACATCTTTTAGTTTTGGTTTAAGATTTGAAAAACTCCTGACTGTATGCTTAGATGACGGATGGACAATCTCCTGGAACATCTAATCTACTGAACAGATTATACGAAGTTTATAATTACTGTACATTTTTTGGTTTTGATTCAAGATTTGTGAAGCCTCAAGGAGTGGATAATCTTCTGAAACCTCTACTCCACTGGATAGAATGTATTAAGTTTATAGCTACTGCACATCTTTTGGATTTAATTTAAGATTTGCAAAGCCCCAAGGATTGTTGGCCTAAGAGATGATGGGTGGATAATCTCCTGGTACATCTACTCTACTGGATAGATTATATGAAGTTTATAATTACTGTACATCTTTTGGGTTTTGATTCAAGATTTATAAAGCTTCAAGGAGTGTTAGCCTAGGGGAGGATGGGTGTATAATCTTCTGAAGTATCTACTCTACTAGATAGAATGTATGAAGTTTGTAGCTACTGTGCATCTTAGGTTTTTGATTTAAGATTTTCAAAGCCCCAAGGAGTGTTAGCCTAGGTGATGATGGGTGGATAATCTGGAACATGTACTCTATTGGACACTGAAAATCCACTCACAGAGGAATCTGGTCTTAAGGAAATAGATTACAGTAAGCTTTGAGAAATATTGAAGCGAACATGGTAATAAAGTAGAAAAGTACTATGCATTTTTCAGCATTCTTTGAAGTGTGACTCTCCTGAAACTTTAGCATTGAAAAACTGGATGAACAAGAAGTTGACGTTAGAGTTTTCAGTATTGATATAAACTCTATATAAAAAACATATGCCTTAGTTTTTCAGTGAACTGCGCAGACAAGCTGCATTGAGAGTTCTCGTGAGACTATGTGAATCAACAAAAGAAACACAATAGAGAGACAAAAAAGATAAAAGAATAGATGGATGGATAGAGACCTACCGTTCCAGCTGTAGAACCTTCAGGCACTTTACATTTAAGTGATACTGTGGCACCTGGCTGGGCAGTCAAATTGTGAGTATGGAGAGAATGATCTGAAAAAGAATGAGTTTTTATACAGACTCATATACACATACGCAAGTTTGTTTATGTGCCATTATTGGTTTGTGCATATATGTACATACAAACTCTCTGTATGATATATAAAAAGAAATATGTTAGTAAACAAATACTCATAAAGAAAACTTTTATTTGTTACTGTCCATTCATCTTTGTGTCCACAAAGAAGTTACTTAGGAATGTATGGTATTTTACAGTATTCTAATGAGATGCATTGTGGTAAACCAACTGTCACTGAGATCATAAAATCAAGATTCAACTAATTTGATAAGTCTCCCATAGTACTGATTTTTAGATTAAAGAATTATCTTCTTCATTGTTTCTTAAAAAATATAATTTTTCTCTCTTCAAGGAGGCCACTAAATTTCCCATGAGGTATGAAATCTTTCAATGCACACATTATGCAGGATTATTTGCAGTGACTTTTCCCATCACCGTTTCTTCACCATGTTCGACAAACTAAATATGAAAACACTTGCAGTACAGGATTCTGAGCTTTATACTGAATAGTATGATTCCCTTGTCCTTCCTCCTATGAAGGCTGTGATAATATCTGAGAAGCCAATTCTCAAAGGCAAAGTTTGCTGTCAATATTAGGTTAAGTTGACCCTTTGCCAGAGCTGACCTTCCCTCCTTGAATAGTTCACAATAAAAAAATCTTTGCTCAGTTGAAATGCAGAAGGTCAGTGGTGGATTTGTGAAATTTTCATTTTAACAAGGAACTCTTGTTGTCTTGTTATGGAGCATATCAATCTTGCTTTAATTGAGCAACTGACCACGTAAAAATAGTACTGGCAGGTTTCTCTAAAACTTTTCAGTGGAAAATACATTCAATCTCATATAATACAAAACCTTAGTACCTACTTTCTTCATAGACAACAGGTGTATATTGCAGAGGTGATAAACTAACAGTTCTTTGCCCTTGCCATATATGCTTAACCTTTAAAAACTTGTGTATGAGTGCGCATGTATGTAAATGTTATAATATGATTACAGATGTTAGGTTAGTAACTTAGAAATAAAATCTGCACTTACCCCCAAGATTACTGCTTATCGAAGTCTGAGGCATCCATGGTTTTGCTTTTGTTGATGTCGTCATCATCCTAGTTGTCGCAGTTGTCGTCAGCAAATCGCTAGTCAGGTCCTTTGTTGACTTCCGAGTTTGCCTCTTGCCTGGATCTTTTGGGCCAGTCTTCTCAACGAGACCTTTCATCTGTTTAAGGAACTGCATCAGTTTTTCATAGACATTGTCATTTCCTATTGTTTGGTCGAAGATGCCCGTCGTGTAGTTGAAACTTTCGTAGAACTGTGATAGCTCCTTGAGGGACGCCAGAAGAGTTGCCACTTCGCCTTTCTCTCCTCCAGTCTGATCACTGCTCTCTTCAACTTCTTGTGGGTCTTTATCACAAGGAGGTCTGGAGGACTCCTTTGTTTTTTCACTTTCTGATTGACATTAGAAATCTAAGAAGAAAATTCTTCGGAAAATTATGAAAATACATACAAATCAATCTTGACCTCCCGCTTATTCTGATGGCACTGATTTTCATTAAGTTCATGGGTGCCACATTCAGCAACTACCCAGTTCTCTCAAATGTTTCAAGCAACTGCTTCAAAGAGATTAATTGACCCAAATACCCTCTTTCTTGTCTAGACCTTCTCTGCACTTACCCTTTCATTCATTCTACTGTCTGTGTAACATTCTTGATCTTAACCTTGATTATCTTTTCCCTGGTCCATTAAGAGATATTTCTCTCATTCACATCTTTGCAAGCTATCCCTATGGCAGACTTATCTTATACATTCTTGGCAGGCACACAATCGCACCCGAATCACTACGATGCAGTATCTTACTTGCAATCTTCAGCCTATTGAATATACTCCACACTGACATGATAGTTATTTCCACAAGAATTCCTAAAATTACACTTATCCCTTGCCTTCCGACCTTGTATCATTTATACCTGTTTCATTTGAGTCTTCCTTATTCAATAAATGCTCAATATATTCACTCCATCGACTCAGAATTGCATTTGCTTTCCGATAGTTACATAGTAGTCTTTTGAATTTGGTGGATCACAACATGATATCATCAGCTCGAACATTATGTGAGACACGCAACCACATCGATACACACATACATGTGCATACAAGAGAGAGAGAGAGAGAGAGAGAGAGAGAGAGAGAGAGAGAGAGAGAGAGAGAGAGATTAATTTTGCCAGTTATTTCTTCAATTTTGACTCAAGCTAAAGCCATTGCAGAGTACAAAATTATGTCTTGTGTTTTAAATGTTGCTAGATGAGAGAGAGAGAGAGAGAGAGAGAGAGAGAGAGAGAGAGAGAGAGAGAGAGAGAGAGAGAGAGAGAGAGAGAGATTAATTTTGCCAGTTATTTCTTCAATTTTGACTCAAGCTAAAACCATTGCAGAGTACAAAATTATGTCTTGTGTTTTAGATGTTGCTAGATGAGAGAGAGAGAGAGAGAGAGAGAGAGAGAGAGAGAGAGAGAGAGAGAGAGAGAGAGAGAGAGAGAGAGAGAGAGAGAGAGATTAATTTTGCCAGTTATTTCTTCAATTTTGACTCAAGCTAAAACCATTGCAGAGTACAAAATTATGTCTTGTGTTTTAGATGTTGCTAGATGAGAGAGAGAGAGAGAGAGAGAGAGAGAGAGAGAGAGAGAGAGAGAGAGAGAGAGAGAGAGATTAATTTTGCCAGTTATTTCTTCAATTTTGACTCAAGCTAAAGCCATTGCAGAGTACAAAATTATGTCTTGTGTTTTAGATGTTGCTAGATGAGAGAGAGAGAGAGAGAGAGAGAGAGAGAGAGAGAGAGAGAGAGAGAGATTAATATTGCCAGTTATTTCTTCAATTTTGACTCAAGCTAAAGCCATTGCAGAGTACAAAATTATGTCTTGTGCTTCAGATGGTGCTAGATGAGAGAGAGAGAGAGAGAGAGAGAGAGAGAGAGAGAGAGAGAGAGAGAGAGAGAGAGAGAGAGAGAGAGAGAGAGATTAATTTTGCCAGTTATTTCTTCAATTTTGACTCAAGCTAAAGCCATTGCAGAGTACAAAATTAGGTCTTGTGCTTCAGATAGAGAGAGAGAGAGAGAGAGAGAGAGAGAGAGAGAGAGAGAGAGAGAGAGAGAGAGAGAGAGAGTTTTTTGGAATAAAGAGTGGAATAAGCAAATGAATATGCTGAGGAGTTAGGGAACCGATAAGAATCGAAATACGTGATCTAGAGATAGCTCGCTTTGTATGATAACACTTATCATCCTGGCCAGGAAGGTGAGCGAAGGAGAATAGCAATTTAGAATAGTAAAGAAACTTCTTGTTTTAAAATTCTTTTGTTGTTGTTTATGTCCTTGTTTATTTGTGTATTTGTACAGAGAATATTTGCTAATGCAAAAATATGTTATTATTTACTCATATGCATATTAAGATATATATGCTGCCATACATGATCTATCTAAAGTAATAATATTTACAACATCATATATAATATTTTTGCTACCTACAGTATTGAGCCAAATGAATAAATAAACGTATGGAAATATTATTGAGCATCGCAACGTCAACAACAAACCTATAGCCTAGTTGCTTTACTGAAGTAAAGAGCAGAATAAGTGAGAAAAATATATAAACAGATGAATATAAAAACATATTTGCCATACCTTTTTTCTCAATCTGCTGCGTCAACTTCTTCATCTTCTTGTCCAGCTGCGCAACCTTCATCTTGCTGATCAAAGTGTGGTACCGAATCTTCTGCAATATCTCCCAGTGGCTGTTCAGGGCCAATCTCAATTCGTCTTGGAACTGGGCCTCCTGGCCTTCGGAGCTCGAAGAGGCTGTTAGTCTTAGATGTCTAGCCTTTCCTACTCCTTCTCCATCTAATCCTACTTCTCCTCCTCCTCCCCCTCTTCCTCCTCCTCCTGCTCCTCCTCCATCCCAAAGAGCTTCCTCACTTCTCTGGGCGGCAGAGTCACTTCTTAGGACCACCGCAGTCAAAAGAGCACATTGAAACAGAAATTTCCAAGGGTTTAACGACACCATTTTCTCTTTATGTCTTTAACTTTCTTACCCCTTTTATCCTCTTTCGTCTAGGCCAAGTGTCTTCCCATTTGCCCGAAAGACAGACAACATGCGCAAGGCACTCAGCTCATAGTCCGCGACTTTAAAAACTACACTTCCGAGAAATCCAAAACTTTAAGGGCGACAGTTTCGAGACGTCCAAAACTTTAAGGATGTCAGTTTCGAGGCGTCCAAAACTTTAATGATGTCAGTTTCGAGGCATCCAAAACTTTAAGGACGACAGTTTCGAGGTGTCCAAAACTTTAAGGACGACAGTTTCTAGGGATCCAAAACTTTAAAGATGACAGTTCCAAGGCGTCCACAACTTTAAGGATGACAGTTCCGAGGCGTCCAAAACTTTAAGGACGACAGTGTCAAGGCGTCTGCAACTTTCAGGACGACAGTTTCGAGGCATCCACAACTTTACGGACGACAGTTTCTGGGCGTCCACAACTTTTGAGGACGACAGTTTCTGGGCGTCCACAACTTTAAGGACGACAGTTTCTGGGCGTCCACAACTTTAAGGACGACAGTTTCTGGGCGTCCACAACTTTAAGGAAGACAGTTTCAAGGCACCCACACAAGTTTTCGACCTCTGGCACACTGAAGAGCAATCAGCAACTCTCTTGAGAAACTGAAACCTGGCTTCTTGATCTTTCTTAAGGCAGAGAGTCAATGGCCTAGAGATGCTCTTTTTACTCATCTTATCTCTTGAGATGATAATGATAAGCCGAGTTCACTTTCTTATCTGTTGAACACAGGGTTCGTACGCAAGGCGCCACTGGTTCTCGCTCTCTCTCTCTCTCTCCCTCTCTCCCGCTCTCTCTGATAAAGGTGTTTGAAGCATCGAGATAAAATTTTTCTTGATCGTTTGTTAACTAGGTATTATCATAGTGTCTCTAGAACTTCAAGTTCTCATTATATCAGTTGATTATGCTTCTACTAAATGTACATTTTCCTTTTGTATGGTTTTCAAATTATAGTTGGTCGAGGGGTTGCTTCTATGGAGAAATTTTGTGTATTTTTGTCTCTCCTCCTCCTTCTTCCATTGAAAAAGTTGCCATTTATTGCAACTCTATACCAAAGTGTTCAGAAAGCACTCCTTATCTACAGTTGCCGTAAGAGCTAAAATTCTTTATGCGTTAGCATCATTGCTATCTTTTGTCTTAGGTAAAATCCCCTTTTTTCCATAGATTGTCAGTTTTGTCTTAGGTAAAATCCCCTTTTTTTCCATAGATTGTCAGTTTTGTCTTAGGTAAAATCCCCTTTTTTTCCATAGATTGTCAGTTTTGTCTTAGGTAAAATCCCCTTTTTCCATAGATTGTCAGTTTTGTCTTAGGTAAAATCCCCTTCTTTTCCATAGATTGTCAGTTTTGTCTTAGGTAAAATCCCTTTTTTCCATAGATTGTCAGTTTTGTTTTAGGTAAAATCCCCTTTTTCCATAGATTGTCAGTTTTGTCTTAGGTAAAATCCCCTTTTTTTTCCATAGATTGTCAGTTTTGTCTTAGGTAAAATCCCATTTTTCCATAGATTGTCAGTTTTGTCTTAGGTAAAATCCCCTTTTTCCATAGATTGTCAGTTTTGTCTTAGGTAAAATCCCCTTTTTTTCCATAGATTGTCAGTTTTGTCTTAGGTAAAATCCCCTTTTTCCATAGATTGTCAGTTTTGTCTTAGGTAAAATCCCCTTTTTCCATAGACTGTCAGTTTTGTCTTAGGTAAAATCCCCTTTTTCCATAGATTGTCAGTTTTGTCTTAGGTAAAAATCCCCTTTTTCCACAGATTGTCAGTTGGATTGATTTACTTGAAGGAAAGGTGGCCATGTTTCAACTGTTGGGTGGGAGTTTGAGACTCTCAGGATTTCTAGTAATGTCTGTAATCTCCCCATCCTTACGAACTAGGGATAGTGGATTTAGGGGATCCTATAGGTCTACCTACTAGGTCACTGGCATTCATTTCCTAGCCCTCTCTGGTCATAGCTTGATGGATAGCGGGCTTGCACAGGCTCAGAGCATTGCCCTGTCTCTAAAGCATTATCCTGTCCCTGGCCTCTGCCATTCAGGAGGGACCTTAAAATCTTGAACAGGTTGGATAGAGAAGAAACGACGCACAGAAGGCCACAAAAAGGAGCAGGCCCACTAGCAAAAGGTTTTAAAATTGTAAAAATTATTTCTTATGCTCCAAATCTGACTGGTTCTTTCAGGGTACACAGTGTTGTATATGGTAAATGTGGCGCACCATACTTGGTGTAGTCCGCTCATGCGCTTTGAAATAAAGGGAGAGTTCCCTCCAAGATGTCGTCCTGTCTTGTGTCGTATTGAATACACAGTACATAAATCAGTACAATATCTACCTGTATAATAATCTATATACTACACTTTTATGTATAAACACAAGGGTAGTGTAAGTGAAAACGATAGTCTAGGTTCTTTGAGATGGCTTGGTAATGTAAAGAGAA
>NC_090727.1:129671263-129698763 GCF_036898095.1 Palaemon carinicauda | reverse complement strand
AGAGAGAGAGAGAGAGAGAGAGAGAGAGAGAGAGAGAGAGAGAGAGAGAGAGCGGAAGCTCTTTCAAAAATTGGAGTTTACTACCACGAAGAGCTCAGTTATTTTGAAGTGTTCAAACAGATTAGAGCTTGTATCAAATCCTTCCAAAGAAGAAGAAGAAGAAGAAGAAGAAGAAGAAGAGGAAGAAGAAGAAAATAATCAAGGATCGAAAATATGTGAGTTAACTTAACTAATAATAATAATAGTAATAATAATAACAATAATGATGATAATAATAATAATAATAATAATAATAATAATAATAATAATAATAATAATAATAACAACAACAACAACAACAACAACAACAACTACAACAACAATAATAATAATAATAATAATAATAATAATAATAATGATAATAATAATAATGAAGCATTGTCAAAGCCTGGCAGTATTTGCCTGTTCTCTTGGTAGAAAAGTGTCCTTATTTTCTTTCTCAATTGTGTTTTTGGTTTACTTCGGGGCTAATTTGAACAACTGTAATAATTTATACTATAAATATTTGTTCACTGAAATTTCAGGAGAAAAATTACAAGATTATTATCAAACACTTTCGTTAAATTATTGTTCAATGTAGCTCTGAGGGTAGTTATCTTAGGATGATAGAACTCACATATGTATTCAAATTTGATGGTAGATGTGAATATATAACGGATTTTGAGCGAAGCGAAAAATCTATTTTTGGGTGAGATGGCCATGTCGTCCTGATGGAAGTTCCTATAGGGTAGCTTCCTAGGGTATATTACAACTACGGCGATATTCCCAGAGAATTTACCTTAAGGTACCAGAATTCTAACTCCTGGAGCGAGTATCCCTCGTGAAAGGGATATCGCGACATATCAGAGGACGTATTCTAGACACGTCACATGGCAATCTACGACCTGAACAGAGATTCGTCTCGTAGGAGGGAGATTGACGAGATACGAATTCGGGAAAGAAAAAGGGGAGCCGCTCCCAAGGCTTCCCTATCCCCCGATTCGTATGCGTGCCTGGCGCCAATCCTGGCGCCATCTGTATTCCTTGTAGCGTACACGAGGTGCTACAGATACTGTATGTAGGGAGGGGTCCTACAGCCCTTTCTTAGAAAGGCAAGGGCGGGTCCATCAGGACGACATGGCCATCTCACCCAAAAATAGATTTTTCGCTTCGCTCAAAATCCGTTTTTTGGGCTCAAGCCATGTCGTCCTGATGGAAGTGTACCAGAGCATTACTGTATCTGTGGATTCTCAGAACGTGCCGTACTCCCCGGAGGTAATTTTTTTTTTTTTTTTTTCCTGGTCGACTAGACCTAGAGACCTAAGATGTTACCGTTATACATCTTTTCAACTAACTATAAACTATGTTAGAGCTTCCTGCCCCCTACAGGGAAGAGTCCTACTAGACTCTGGAAAAGTCTCGAAGAGTACATATATCTATGTACGAATACCAGGCAAGCTAATATAGTGGTCTCGCCCTATATTAAGTAAAGCATAGTTTGTAAAGGACCACTGCGTCAATATGAAATATCGACCAGTTTTCCGCACAATACTTGTATTGGACAAAGGTTTTATATCCGCATAGGAGGAAAACCAATGCAACATAGCTTGCATAAAGGAACAATTCTATTAGAATTATCCCAGATAAGGTACATAGAATGAATGCTCAATTATACCAGTAAATTGACACAGGTGAAGGAGACGCAAGGTTCTCAAGAACCAGATTATTGACAGGCAATAAATAGACAGGTTAGCCACAATTATATATATATATATATATATATATATATATATATATATATATATATATATATATATAAGAAGAGGATAACCCAAAACTTTAAGCATAAGTATGATAGTAAACAGGGCTTGTTTGTCTGAAAGAAAAACATTAGATGCCACTTTTAAGATACCGAGGTATCAAAGTCATAAAAGCCTGTATTACAAATCAATGAAATTAGCGTTAGAAACGCTCGGCACACATGTCTGCACTTATGCTAGGTTCACCTTCGGAAATGGAACAGTCTGGATGGGCAACACAGTGCCCTCACTTAGTTTGTAGTACAGTATGTAACTACACACTCACCCTGGAATTAATCGTCCCAATTAAGACCACTGTTCCTCGCAGAGTTAAACAGTAGGGTTAACACCGCGACCCACTGCTACCACAGATCTCTTTTAGTTCCTCTACTTGCTTCGCATAGTGGCGAAAGAACACTCTGGAAGACTTCCAGCCAGTGTATGAACGGAGATGTTCAAAATCCATGCAATTAAAGAAATTTAAGAATGAGGCAACTTTCCTCGGATCGTGACCTGCGGGTGTATTGTCAGGATCCGCTCTGCGAATAAAATATGTGATTTTCGCTCTGAGTTGATTCAGAGATAAATTTGAGCCTGATGTTTCTCCCCTGAATAGTTGACCACCCTTGAAGTCTGAAGTTCTATGAAGATAGACCTTTAGGCATTCTACTGGACATAGAGATGCATCTTCTTTCAGAGGGCAGATTCTCCAGGGACCCCACCTGTTGGTGGGTAACTCATTCTTGGCGAGAAACGTAGGATCCGGAAACAGGTTCAGTTCTTCCCCATCCAGGAACTGAACACGACCTGCCTCTCTCGAGAGGCTACAATCTCACTAACCCTGGCCCCGGACACGAGTGCAAATTAGGAAAATAACTTTTTGTGTCAAATCCTTTAACGCACATTCTTCATTGCTCAACAGAGAAGCGAAATGAAGAACTTGTCTAAAGACCATGAAATGGGCTTTGGAGGTGCTGAAGGTCTGAGCCTAGCACATGCTTTCGGGACTTTATTAAAGATCTCGTTACCTAGGTCGACCTGGAAGGCATATAGAATGGGTCTTGTCAAAGCAGACTTACACGCTGAAATCGTGTTCGCTGCCAACCCTTGACCATGGAGGTGGGGAAAAAAGATAAGCAGAAGTCTGTCAAGATCTCCTGCGGAATCTTCGCCTTGACAAAAGGCCACCCATTTTCTCCAAGATGACTCATATTGCCTTCTAGTAGATTTGCATTTATATTCCTCAATGAAGTCTATACTGGCTTTCGAAATCCCGAAACGCTTTCTCACCGCTAGGGAGAGAAAATCATGAACTGCAGGGTCCGGGTTTTCTGTAATGAAGCGCAGACAGTTGACTTCTGGACTCGCTGGGTCAGAACTGGATCTGGTAGTGGTACAAACTTCAGCTACAGTTCCAATGCCAGGAGGAACCACACGCTGTTCGGCCACTTGTGGGCCACTATTGCCGCTACCCTTTGAAGGATCTCAGTTTGTTGAGGACCCTCAACAGAAGGTTGTGAGGAGGGAACAGATAAATCTTGGACCATCTGTTCCAGTCGAGGGACATCGCGTCCACTGCTTCCTCTAAGGGGTCCTCGTACGGGGCACGTACAGGGGCAACTTCTTGTTGTCTTTCGTCGCAAAGAGGTCTATCTGCAGTTCTGGGACTGATTCAGAATGAAGGAGAATGATCCTGCGTCTAAGGACCATTCCGACTCTATCGGTGTGAACCTGGATAGAGCGTCCGCTGTCACATTGCGGACTCCTTGAAGGTGAACTGCCGACAGGTACCACTTCTTCTTTTCCGCCAATCGGAAGACGGCCAACATCACCTAGTTGAGAGGTGGTGACCTCGATCCTTGTCGATTCAAGTATCTTACAACTACCTCGCTGTCTATTACCACTTTATGTGGAACGAATGACGCGGGGAGACTTTCTTTAAGGTAAGGAGCACTGCCCTAGCTTCTAGAAAGTTTTATGAGAAAGGTCTTGAATAGCCTGGACCAAGTCCCCTGGACTTTTTTCCGATGAGAGTGACCTCCCCATCCCTCCTTTGAGGCGTCTGAGTGAATCGTCACCGACGGGGGAGGTGGCTGAAGAAGAACCTGACTTCTTTAGATGTCTGGCTTGGGACCAAGGCCTGAGAAGAGTACTTAGCCGAAGCGGCTGGTCTTCTCAGATCTCTTCACGCGTTTGATGCATAACTTCTCCAAACTCCGATTGCATCCTTTAGCTGTGCTCTTAGCACTGGGTCTGTCACCAAAGCAAACTGGAGAGAGCGCAGTACTCTCTCCTGCTCGTGTCTTGATATCCTTTCGGAATCTTGAAGTCTCTTGACAGAACCCGCTATCTCCTTCCTTTTCTTCGCTGGGGTGGAGAAACGGTGTGACAAAAGGTCCCAGTGGATTTTAGCCACTGGAACTTTTGAGATGGAGAAAGTCGAGACTTTTTCTGTTGATCTTGAAGCCTAGGTACTCTAGGAACTGGATCACTGACTGGAAGCTTGCAAGCATTCTGTCTCGGATGCTGCCCACACCAACCAGTCGTCCAGGTAGGCTACTACCTGAATTCCCTTTAGGCGAAATTGTTTGAGAGCTACGCTCGCAAGCTTCGTAAAAATCCTTGGGGCTATGTTTAGCCCGAATGGCATGGCTCCGAAGGCGTATAGTCTTCGCTGTAGCCTGAACCCTAGGTAGGGGGAGAGTCGATGGCTAATTGGAATGTGCCAGTAGGCATCTGACAAGTCTATAGAGACGGAATATGCCCTCTTGGGCAGTAAGGTCCTTATGTGTTGCAGTGTTAGCATTTTGAATTTGCAATTCACTATGAACTTGTTAAGTGGCGACAAGTCCAGAATGACTCTGAGCTTTTCCGAGTCTTTCTTGGGAACACAAAACAGCCTCCCTTAGAAATTGATGGGCTTCACCCTTTTTCTCCAACCGTTCTTGAACGTACTCCTCCATAACGGGGGTGAAGTGTTGGAAAAACCGAAGGTACGGGGGTGGAGTGCTGTACCAGCTCCCGCCCAATCCATTCTTGAGTAGGCTGTGGGCCCAGGGATCGAAGGTCCACCGATCCCGAAATTTCAGAAGTCTCCCTCCTACCGGTATCACCTCACTTGGACTGCCGTCCTGAGGTCTTGCCTTCCTGACCACGACCACCCCTGAATCCCCTTCCCCTTGAGGGGCGTCTAGACGAGCCTCTGGCTGCTCCTCTAGGCTTTGCTCGGAAGGAAGTAGACTGCCCTTCGAACGCTGGGGTGAATGCCGTGGACTGTGTCGACACGGCCTGGGGTACCCACTGAAAGGTGGTCGGGGTTTGTGCCACGATCTGGGGCACTGGGGGCAATGGCAATTGCAGTTGCTGTTGCTGTCTAAGAGGCTTGGCTGGCCGAGACGGTAGCCTAGTCCTCATAGTCTTCCTCTTTGGTTGAGGACCCTCATCCGGGGAAGACTTTCTTTTGATAGCCAGGTCCCACTTCTGGAGAAGGTTTCTATTCTCCAAGGTGGCTTTATCAAAAACTTCTTTGACCAAGTCGGTAGGGAAAAAGGTCTTTTCCCCAAATGTTGGAGGAGATTTGTTTCTTTAGCTCGTGCCTCACTGTAGCCGAGGTAAACACGAACTCCCTACAAGCTCTCCTTGCCTTGACGAAGCCATAAAGGTCCTTCGTCACTGTGGCCAGATAAGGCTTGGCCACTACCATGAACATTTCAGGGACCTTGGGGTCACTTGCCATCGTCTCGAGAGTAGTCTGAAGAGACATTGAGGCAGTCAGTCTTTCTTTTGTATCGAACTCACTTCGCAAAAGAAAGTCAGACAGCTTAGGGAGGTCCTTGCCGAACTGACGTCCGGCAATATCAGCCTCCAACTTTCCCACTTAGAACGTAAGATGGACGTCCTTCCAATCTTTGTGGTCCATAGGCAGGGCCAGCGACAAGGGTTTACACTCCTCTAGGGAGGGGCAAGACTTGCCGGCCTCGATTGCTTTTAGTACAGCCAGAAACCCTTTCTGTAAAAGGGGGAAGGCTCTAGTAGGCGAGGACACAAAGGAAGGGAGCTTCCTATTCAATGCAGCTACCTTTGAGTTAGAGAAGCCCCTCTCTTTCATCGAAGATGAAAGTAGAGCTTGAGCCTTAGCATGGTCATCACTATGACCTCCTTCGGCTCTGCCTCCTCCTTTGAAGCTGGTTCCTTCCTCAGCCGGACATAACAGTCCGGATATGGTGCCTTGCTGGGCTAGAATTCCACCCTCCAGGGGAACTGAGCCCAGCATATCCGAGATGACGATCTTTCCAGTCGTCATCGACATGTGCTCAGCATACCTCCATGGGTTAGCATCCGAGCACAAAGGAAGGTCTTTCACATTGAGCTTTTCTGGGGCCCATGTGATTCTGCAAGGCACTGCATTCGCAGTTCCATTGCAGCCACCTTCTCCTGATTCTCCTTCTGCATTTGTTGGATCATTCCAACAATAGAAGAGAGGGCCTGTCCCAGCTCTACTGGGAGACCGGCCGATGTAGAGGGGCTTGAACTTCCTCCTGGGCTTCTGCAAGGAGGTCTTCCTCCTGACACCCGTCCACATCAGATATCCTGTCATTTAGCTGGATGTCTTGCATCGCGACCGCGACTTCAGCATCCTCCTGGATCTGAACTTAGGGGATCTCCTCTTGAGGCTGGGGAATCACTGCATCAGCTGATGCCTTAGGGAAAAGATACGCCCTCATATTCTCACTTGGAAGATAAGGGCCAGAAGTGTACTTTTGGAAGCCCCTTACCCAGGTACGAAGCTTCTTCCTAGCTATTTAAATGTCTCATTAATCAGGTTAGTGCACACAGTACATACCTGAGGGTCCCAATACCGGAGATCATCCTTGGAGACAGCGTATGCTGCGTGTCTCCTACAAAACTCATGTCCGCAGAGGTTCTTGCTGCTGACATTGCAGAAAGCACTTCCCCACTTCGGAGTGTCCTTCTGTAAAGAGAAGAAATTTCCATGAGTATCAAGTGAACTATGTATCACTGGATATGCATAGTATAGCATAACAATTCAGAAATTAAAGACACACACTTGTGTTTCCCTCACAACCCATTGCTGCAGCCTTCCAGATAATAAAATCAAAATGGTTTATCTCTACTAGAGTAACCAATGCAAAGTTTCCAGAGGAAACAGGTGGAGCTCACACCTAGGCAATGATTTTAAAATCCGGGATAATAGACAGGGAAGAACTCTGCTTCTTGTCTGAAGGCAACAGCAAAGGGACGTGCAAGAAAACACAATAGTGTTAGAAGATACAGTGCTGTACCTAAACTTTTACTATAGTTTTCTTCTTACTGTATATGCTATACAGAAGAATACTAGTACAGTATAGGAGGATGTGTGCCGGCCTGCCTTTGCCGGCCGGCACACACCACAATTAGCTTTAAAGTATACTACTTAACAGCTATAGGGCGGCAGCCCTCTGGTTCAAATGCCTGTGCCGGCGGCAGCAGCTGCCGGCCAGCAACAGCCAGTGTTGGCCGGCAATGATTGCCGGCCAGCAACTACACAAGGTAGTACCCAGCTGCCGGCCACACTCTTGGTGACCGGCAGACAAGGACTGACATAAGCCGGCCGGCAAAGGTACAAGACCGATGCCAGCCGGCAGCAAAAGAACCAGAAGACTACACCTGCCCGGCTGCCGGCCTCATAGGCCGGCAGCCGGGACAGGTACAGCACTAGAAGAAAATAGAATGGATGCCGGGATAAGAGTGTACACAACCCCCCGAGCCCGGCAACCGAAAGAGTGCATATAAGGAAGGGGAGAAACTTAATTCAGGCTTCCTTGACCAATGCCGTCCGGCTCTGCCGGCAGGCATGGATGAGGGACCAAGAGAGATCCGGGCAGCACTCGAAAACATAAGACCCTTGCCGTCCAGCATCTCTGCCGGCCGGCAATGGGCTTAGTCAATTCCACATCCCAACCTATACTAGGTCCAGAAGTAGAATGACGTACAGTACAGTAATACCCCTGCCGGCCAGCTCTGCCGGCCGGCAAGGTACAGTACAGTAATGGCTAGGCCATTACGGAGATAGAGGGGGAAGGGACAAGAGGGTCCTGCCAACCTTGCTTTAGTGACAGATCACCCGCAGCCAAGAACTTTGTCTTAGCCTAAGGGAGATCTAAGGGAAAGGGCCAGCGCAGTAGTATAATACCTGCCAGCTTCCAGAGCACCAAAGCAAGGAAGGCGTTGCTACTCCCAAGGGAAGATTTATCCTCCCCGAGAACAGCAACAGGACTTAGTCTGGTCGATCACACAAGAAGGAATCATAACTACAGAAACCTTCGAAAGTGACCTAAGGGAGCTAAGCTCCCTTTGTAAGTGTTAGGTCAGCGAGGGAGACTCTGCCCCAAGCCAAACAACACGGACTCAGACTAAAAACTCTGTTGTTCTGTCCCTCTTTGAACCAGACTCTGCTGGAACAGGAAGGTACAGTAACACCCTAGTATAGTTTTATCGAAAATAAATTCGGAAAAAACCACTTAGGGATAAGCCCAAGGCTTAAACAGAGGGAAAGGGATTGCATACCTTCTCCGAAGAAAAGAAAGCAACCGGGGAGTATAATAAAGTATACTAAGGCTCCATAAGCAATTAGCCTAGGCACCAAGAGAATCGATTACCTAATTCACCGAAACTCTCACGTATACAATCTTGGAAATATTCCACACAGTCTAAAATGTATAAAATATAGCCTAAAGCTTCAATAAAATTTTAATTACACTCGGAAAAACCAAAATCATGCATTAAGTACTAGGACCAAACGACTAGGCTACATGGCCTAGCGTAGGCCAGAATGGCGAATACTTCGCCAAATAATACTAAGCACGAAAGGAAATCCTATGTAAAGCTAAATAGCTAAAATTTATTAAGCAAAACAACCAGGAATGTCACTCTGACTAACTAATTTATACCTAGCGAGTGACAGTGTCCAGGACACCTCTGGTAGGCTACGGCTCTTGTATCAAAGATTAATCCTATTAATCACTCAAAATTTTACCAAGAGCCTACATTTATACATAACAGACCCTATACTCAACTTATCCGAGGCCAACGAAGACGAAGAAGCCATGAAAAGCTGAATAAATCCAAGATTTGCGAGAAAAACAGGAAAAAACACCGAGTTGTTAAGCTACGCAAAAAGGAATACAGATGGCGCCAGGATTGGCGCCAGGCACGCATACGAATCGGGGGATAGGGAAGCCTTGGGAGCGGCTCCCCTTTTTCTTTCCCGAATTCGTATCTCGTCAATCTCCCTCCTACGAGACGAATCTCTGTTCAGGTCGTAGATTGCCATGTGACGTGTCTAGAATACGTCCTCTGATATGTCGCGATATCCCTTTCACGAGGGATACTCGCTCCAGGAGTTAGAATTCTGGTACCTTAAGGTAAATTCTCTGGGAATATCGCCGTAGTTGTAATATACCCTAGGAAGCTACCCTATAGGAACTTCCATCAGGACGACATGGCTTGAGCCCAAAAATACATCTATACATCTATACACACACATAATATATCATCATCATCATCATCATCATCTTACTGTGATGGCACACACACACACACACACACACACACATATATATATATATATATATATATATAAATATATGTATGTATGTATATATATATACATATATATATATGTATATATATATATATATATATATATATATATATATATATATATATATATATATATGCTATAAAACAAACATATGTATGTATGTATATATATATATATATATATATATATATATATATATATATATATATACGTACTATACAGTATATAATCGTAGGTATATAAACACACTCATATACCTATATATATCATGTGTGTGTTCTTAGACACGTATATACACATAGACACATACGGTATATATCCTTAAAAATGACTTTAGAATGAATTTTTGGGAATATACAAATGTCGAAGTTACACTGAATATCAGTAGCAAGAGCGAGAAGATAACGAATAATAAAAAAAAGAACATTAGTAACGGTATAAAACAAGAAAGGAAGGCAGCTGGAGCAATGCAAAAGGTTTGGAGGATGGAAAATAGTGTCCAATGAAGTAAATTTTAGTGTTGAAGGGATGGTTGATAAAAATTTCATTATGCAAATGAAGTGTGTATGTTGAGTAAATATGTAAGAAAAAGTGGAAGTAGTTTATATAAATAGTGTGAGTTTTATATGAAGAGAACGAGTTTTGAAAAGGCTTCATAAATGATAAAGTACAAAAGATGTAAGAAAATTATTATCAAAAAAGAGCAGAGGGGTCTGAGTTTGAAAATGGTTTGGTCATGTGGGGAAAATCGAGACAATAGGTTGAGATCTAATACTAATGATGTTATAGAGTACAGGCTTGATATAAATGACTGGCACTGTGAAACGGGATACTTAGGAAGGGCCTCAGTTAAGTGTTTCGTGTTTCAACCTTGATTTTACGGTTCAAGGAGAGATTTAGCAATAACTGGTGACATCTGGAGCCACATCTATTGTACACATTCACATGTATGTATATATATATATATATATATATATATATATATATATATATATATATATATATATACTGTATATATAGTCGGCGTAAAGGTTCCGGGAAAATTAAGCTCCACCCCCTGAAGATGTCATAGCCAATCATGTTGTCTCACACCTGGCTATGACGTCATCAGGGGGTGAGCCTTATTTGCCCTGGAATCTCTGCGGCGACTTTAGTCTATAGGACAAAGGCAAATCATTGTGTAGTGCATAGCATTATCATAAGTCATGAAAATTTATCTAAGTTGTGTATATATAAAGTATGAAATTATTATTGTAATGAAATTGAAAGGATTAAACTCATTACAAACTGCTCCAAAACTCAGAGCCTGTGCTGGTGTGGAGCTAATACAAGCAAAGCCATTTATTTACTGTAAAATGTTACTAAGCAATCTAGTCTTGTGTTACATGCCCTAGAGCAAAGGGCTTATTTCATTATAAAAACTACAGTGTGGAATATAACCAAAATGAATAGGAGAAAACTGATTCTCTCTAGATCAACATTTTTTTCTGCCTTTACATTTCTGCCTTTATATGCATTCATTAAAAACTGTAGCTCTTGATGATCAAATTTTAGATACAATGTTAATAATGCTCATGATTTTTTTTATCCTATTTCCATGCACAGATCTCAAGCACCATTGAGAAATGGACTCCTTCAGGCAACCCATTAAATGTCACCCAGTTTAGATCCTCTGGAGTAATCCATTAATGCAATAGATATTTCATATCCAGTTGCTTGCCCGCACACCACCTTCAAGTGACAGCTTCCTCTTCTTATGTGAAGACCAAGAACAATGAATTCACCAACTCTAAGAACCAGAAAGGAGCAGCTGGACGAATTTATCATGGGCAACGACGCTGCCTGTGAAGTTAGATTTGCCAGCTGCGAAGAAGTCGGCAACCGCATCAGGAGCGACATACAGAAGAACATCGAGACCAGGAGAAAGATTTTCCAGCTCAATAGGACCATAAGTAACGAGATCATCAGAATGAAGAACATCATTGAGAGAAACGAGAGAAAGGAGCAGTTTCTAGAAAACAAGAACTTCTTTCTTGGCGACCATCTGAAGGGGATGAAGAAGAAGGAGGCGAGACTGCGGTCACTGAAGAAGGAACTTGAGAGAGCCAGGGACCTGAAGTCGGCCGCTCCTGTTATTGATTTCACAGAAGAGGCCCACGGGGATATAAACTCTTATCTGACGTACCTTGATGATTACCTGGCTGGAGGCGAGAGCGTGAGCGAGGACATTGAATTGGTACGTAAATACTTTCCTTTTTGTCTAGAGAAAATGTTTCTAGGAGCAAATTGGTCTTCTGATACATTGGCATTACTCTTTATATGAAGACAACAGCAAGCTGAAATTATTTGATGGGCTTATTTGTGAGCATCGGATGGGATCCACTCTGTGAAAGCTGGAGATTCACCTAAAACCCTGCTGTACGGGTGATTTAAATCATACAAATTGCCTTAATAGTTATGAAAGAAAAGAAGATATAGCATATTCTGTTTTTAAATTACAAATTTTTGGAGAATTGTACCTACTCTCAAGTTTATTAGTTTTCCATGAGCATATGTCACCTAAATACTATAAACAACACAAACATACGCTACCGGGGCCTACGCGATGACGCGCAGGGCAGCCAGTCGGGACTACGGTCCACCCCAAAGGCCAAAGCAATGTCCTTCAAAAAGAAGGCCACTGTGTTACCCCATACGAATGGGAAAAAAGCACGCTAATAGACATCATCATTGAAGGTTGGTTGGTTTTAGATTGGACCCCCTTACATAGAAGGGGACCACGGGCTCTTGCACGAAGGCAAGTAGGATAATCTTGTGAAAGAGTCAGATCATTGGACCCCCTTACAAAGAAGGGGACCACGGGCTCTTGCACGAAGGCAGCCCGTAAGTAGGATAATCTTGTGAAAGAGCCAGATCATATCAAAACACGAAGGACGGACAGGAGGATGATGGGATGACGGCAACATGACGACCGAGGCCGGAGTCAGAAGTTCAGTCGAGGGCGTCACAAAGCAGACAATGCCTTCCCAAATCCGGTTCCTTTTCGGTCCTACATAAATTAATTGTGTATGTGCATGTGTGCGCGCGCGCGTGTGCGTGTCAGGGGTATGTGCTTATACATTAGGAAGGGTAATTACAATTTTGTTTAAACATACACAAAGTCACTAATTGCAGGTCAGAAACGGAATTGAAGGCTATTTTTATCCTTTTATTTGGGGGGGAAACAACTTGGTTACCCCCCTTCCATTTCCTTCCTAATCTAGCTAGCTTTACTTAAAAGGGGGGAGGATGTGACTAATCGAGTGACATTTGGAAAGGCTCACACCACAGCTATAAACACAGCAATTCTTTTATAAAATGAGACAGATTGATAGAACAATTACAATTGAATTTCTTTTTCATAAGAAATCCCTCTTTAAATGACATCATGGCACAGCTGCCCTTTTTTATATATTATTATTATTATTATTATTATCATTATTATTATTATTATTATTATTATTAATACTTGCTAAGCTACAACCCTAGTTGGAAAAGCAGGATGCTATAAACCCAGGGGCTCCAACAGGGAAAATAGCCCAGTGAGGAAAGGATACAAGGAAAAAATGAAATATCTTAATTACAGTAACAACATTAAAATGAATATTTCCTAAGTAACCTATAAAAACTTTAACAAAGCAAGAGGAAGAGAAATAAGATAGAATACTGTGCCAGAGTGTGCCCTCAAGCAAGAGAACTCTAATGATAGATTATTACTATCCACGCGTTCAGGGGGATAGGTGGTCTCTAAGAGTTTTTAACGTCATGATCATTTATATTTATAATAGTTTTGTGACTAACACACGCTGTTTTGATCATTTCAAATACTGAGCCATAAATAGCCATAGTATTTACTTCACACTTCCTTAGAAAGAAATATATCTAAAATATATCTACAGGACAGGATTCGAACTTATACATCTGAATACATGCTATGTACCTACCTATCTATCCAGCTATATATATATATATATATATATATATATATATATATATATATATATATATATATATATATATATATATATATAAATATATGTATATATATAGTACAGTATATTTCTACATATATATAACTATATATATATATATATATATATATATATATATATATATATATAACTATATGTATATATATAATTATATATACAGTATATTTCTATATATATGCATATATATAACTATATATATATATATATATATATATATATATATATATATATATATATATATATATATATATATATAACTATATGTATATATATAATTATATATATATACAGTATATTTCTATATATATGCATATATATAACTATATATATAACATATATATAACTATATATATATATATATATATATATATATATATATATATATATATATATATATATATATATATATATATATCCATATTATGCACCTGTTTCTAGGCTCATCCCTGATCAAGATCCAACAAATCTGGTAACAGGAAATTCTCGTATTTCAAGGGGGCATCCTCTTACCCCTTTCCCTCCCCCCCCCCCCTCCCCAAAGTACGAGCTTACTTGTCGTCACGGGGTAAAAAGAAAGTCAATACGATATTTACCTCCTGGTGACATAATCATGACCTTCTTAACCCTTTTACCCCAAAAGGACGTACTTTTACGTTTCACAAAAGCCATCCCTTTACCCCCATGGACGTACCGGTACGTCCTTGCAAAAAAATGCTATAAATTTTTTTTTTTTCATATTTTTGATAATTCTTTGAGAAAATTCAGGCATTTTCCAATTAAGGCTGTTAGAGCAATTTAAAAAAATATACTGATAAAGGTGCTGGGAAAAAAAATAACCCCCTGGGGGTTAAGGCCAAGGGTTGGAAATTTCCAAATAGCCTGGGGGTAAAAGGGTTAATATAAACATTTGCATGGTCTCCACAGAATGTTCAAGATAACGAGAAGAAATTTGAAATCATCCATGATGTGCTCAGCTCCAGAGAAATGGGATGCAAAGACATCGCCACAGAAGAGACGTCTGATTTGGACCGAGATGGATACCTCACGTTACTGCCTTCGTGTGGTCGAGAGGAGACCATACCCGGTGTACTGAAGGTAATATCATAATGCAGTCTATGTTGAACAGGGGGACATAAGTCTTTTCATAGTTTAGGTAGTAGGTTGCCCAGGGCACCAGCCATTCGTTGAGATATTACCGCTAGAGAGTTATTATTATTATTATTATTATTATTATTATTATTATTATTATTATTACTTGCTAAGCTACAACCCTAGTTGGAAAAGCAGGATGCTATAAAACCAGGGGCTCCAACAGGGAAAATAGCCCAGTGAAGAAAGGAAACAAGGGAAAATATAGATATTCAAGAACAGTAACAACTTTGAAATAAATATTTCCTGTATAAACTATAAAAACTTTTACAAAACAAGAGGAAGAGAAATAAGATAGAATAGGGTGCCCGAGTGTACCCTCAAGCAAGAGAACTTTGACTGGCCAGACAGTATTACATTGGATTCTTCTCTCTGGTTACGGTTCATTTGCCCTTTGTCTATACATACACTGAATAGTCTGGCCTATTCTTTACATATCCTCCTCTGACCTCATATACCTGACAACGCTAAGATCACCAAACAATTCTTCTTCACCTAAGGGGTTAACTACTGCACTGCAATTGTTCAGTGGCCACTTTCCTTTTGGTAAGGGTAGAAGAGACTCTTTAGCTATGGTAAGCAGCTCTTCTAGGAGAAGGACACTCCAAAATGAAATCCTTGTTCTCTACCATGGTCTTCCGCCGTCTTGGGTTAGAGTTCTCTTGCTTGAGGGTACACTCAGTCTAAGTTGAACAGGCTGACATAAGTCTTTCTATAGTTTATATATGAAATATCTGTTTTGGTGTTATTACTGTTTTTAAAATATCTTATCCTAATTGTTCCTTATTTCCTTTCCTCACAGGGCTATTTTTCCTTGTTGGAGCCCTTTGGCTTAGCCTATAGCATCTTGCGTTTTCAACTAACTTTGTAGCTTAGCTAGTAATAATAATAATAATAATAATGATAATAATAATAATAATAATGATAACAATAATAATAATAATAAATAACGAATACCTAACATTCAAGAAAATACTTTACGTCCCTCACTACAGGCAGAAGACTTGCAGGAAATGTCACGTGATGTGGAGGATCTGATCACTCAGCAGAAATTATTTGCCATCCAGGTCTGCAAAGGAAAGCAGAGATTTGCTGACATCTGGTTCTCCGAGGGCAATGAACTGCTACTTGGTCACTTGCGGGAGGGCAAACTGCCTCTGTATGCCCAGACAATTGAGGTAAGGTGTTCGTTCTTTCGTTCGTTTTTAGCAAGACACACGGGGCTCTTGCCCTAAAGCCCCTATTACACGTATCCGGTTTCCTACGGCCAACCTGGCCTACGGCGCCGTAGGAAAATTCAGGCTTACGGCTAGAGCTATTACACGTATTTGAACGGCCGGAGGCAATAAGTGGGTCAGTGTGGCATTGGTTGTGGTGGAGGAGTGACATGTCTTATCTCGACGACATTCTCGTTCCTATTGCTCTAGCATGCTACTTGAAGGTGAAAACAAGAAAAAAGAAGATTTGGTTCAAACAATGGCTGCATAAACGACAAAAATACTCTCATGTTAACTTAATGAAGGAACTACCACTAGAAAAAGATGACTGGTTTAACTACATGCGAATGGATCACGACACATATTTGGAACTCTTAAGTCAGGTATCACCTTTAACAGAAAAAAAGGACACTTGCATGAGAGAAGCAAATAGTCAACATGAGCGCCCTTCAGCCACTCAGACTGATGTCATACCATATGGTGAGCAATTACACGCTACGTCCTCGGTCCTGACTACGACGGCCGTATGGCCAACTTTAGTACCGGCGAAAGTTCATCCGGCCGGCCGTGGGTGAGCTTTCATACGGCCAATTTACTATCACACGCTCCGGTTTGAACATATGCTAGCATCGTGACCGACGGCGCCGTAGGAAACCGGATAAGTGTAATAGGCCTTTAAGGCAGCCCGGAAGAGAGAAGTGAGTGAGGTAAGGTGATCTACTATCGACATAGCTTTAGATGGTCTGTGGCCGACATTGTGTCGTTAAACAACCTAAGGTAATCTTTAGCTTCTAAAAGTTTAGTATCGACTTAGTTTTAGATGATCTACTATTGACATTGTGTCCTTTTAACAACTTAATATATTCTTAGGTTTCTAAAAGATTAGCATTGACATAGTTTTAGATGCTCTATTATAGATATTGTGTCGTTAAACAACCTAATCTGTTAAAAGCTAAAGCTAAATATTTAGCATGAGTTGCTTTATCTTATTTAGTTTATTTTGCTTTCCTTCTTTCACTCTTTGCCTAAGAACACGGAAATTTATGTAATATAGTCTTAGTAATAACAGTCATGTTAAGTTAAACTGAATATAAAATTTAGGCCTTAAGCCAGACACTGGGGTATCAAAGGCCATTCAGCGCTGTATAATGCAAATTAATCAACCATACCTTTACTCTCACATTTGGTATCCTTTTTACTTCTAAAACTAATCACACAACTTTCATACAATAATATCCAAATGCAAAATAAGGAGGGATTGAAAGGATTTAAAAAAAGATAGTGGAATTATTTAAAGTTTATGATATAAACTAATACACTGTATAGATTTTTTTTCAAGTTCAGGGTATTACAATTTTCCCCAAGTGCATAAGTAAATGGTCTTAGAATTGCATGAAGTAATCACAATGCATAGAAAGTCCATTCCTTTTCCCTTTTTCAAAGTAAGTTAAAGTAGATTACAATTACATTCATTTACGGGCTGCCAACGGAAGAGACCCTATCTTGCATAAGGCAAGGCAATCTTTACAGAGCAGAACAGAACCATTCCTTGAATAAAACTTAGTAACATGTAGAGTGTTGAACCCTTACTG
Source organism: Palaemon carinicauda (assembly GCF_036898095.1). Taxonomy (NCBI): domain Eukaryota; kingdom Metazoa; phylum Arthropoda; class Malacostraca; order Decapoda; family Palaemonidae; genus Palaemon; species Palaemon carinicauda. The sequence goes on along the minus strand of NC_090727.1, from coordinate 129,681,354 downwards.
ATGATTCCTCAACCCCAACAGCACAGTGAAGCCATGAAGCTTGTGGACCCATCATCAACACTGACATTTCTGGAGTTGAGCAAAATCAGGTCAAGTCTTGGGAGAGTCTATATCCACCTTTTCCCTGATAACTGCAGATGTCAGCAATTCTTATCCCTCTGCACCGGAGACAAGGGACCCTCGTACGCCAACACGAGACTTCTAGAAGTTGGAAATGGAAAAAGGGAGTATATTCGCTGTGGAGACTATGAGAACAACAACGGCACTGGAGGGGAGACGTTGTTCCCAAACATTTTCACAGAAAAAGAATCCGCGAATCCCTGCGGATGCTCTGCTGGGTCTGTACTGGGAGAAGTGCCCGGTCAATTGGAAACTGGCAGCCAGTTTATCATTTGCCTCCGTGACATCGCAGACCACCATGAAAAGTGTAGTTTTTCAGCGTTTGGAAAAGTGCACGAAGGCTTGGATGTTCTGACTCATGCAATATGCCAACACCGAAACGTGTCTGAAATCTCCATCCAGGGATGTGGTGTTATTCTTTCAAGATTACGGCTAAATCAAAGTCGTACCAGAGCAATGACCGACGCGTCAAGTCTAGACCGTTCTTTTTAGGTTCAAGGTTTTCTTCACTAAGATACATTGAAGGAAATTATTGTATTACCAAGAAAAATTACTTCCAGAACATGTATGATTCTAGAACAAATCAAATGAGCATTTACTCCAATTCTAGAATAAATCAAATGAGCATCTTCTCCCCATCCATTTAAATCAAGTGAGCATTACCTCTAATTCTAAGAAAAATCAAATGAGCATCTTGTATCCATCCATCTAAATCAAATGATTGTTTCCTCTAATTCTAGAATATATCAAATGAGCATCTTGTATCTATCCATCTAAATCAAGTGAGCATTTACTCTAATTCTAGAATGAATTAAATGAACATTTACTCTAATTCTAGAATAAATCAAATGAACATCTTGTCTCCATCCATTTTAAATCAAATGAGCATTTATTCTAATTCTAGAATAAATCAAATGATAATTTCCTCTAATTCTCGAATAAATCAAATAATCATTTCCTCTAATTCTAGAATCAAGTGACTATTTCCTCTAATTCTAGAATCAAGTGACTATTTCCTCTAATTCTAGAATCAAGTGACTATATCCTCTAATTCTAGAATCAAGTGACTATTTCCTCTAATTCTAGAATCAAGTGACTATTTCCTCTAATTCTAGAATCAAGTGACTATTTCCTCTAATTCCAGAATAGATCAAATGAGCATCTGAAAAAAAAGAAAAAAAATCCATCATTTCTGTCTTATGTGTTCTTTTTATTAGCATTGATTACATTACCTGTAATTGACCAAGTAATTTTTGCTTACATTACCTGTAATTGACCAAGTAATTTTTGCTTACATTACCTGTAATTGACCAAGTAATTTTTGCTTACATTACCTGTAATTGACCAAGTAATTTTTGCTTGTAATTATGATTAGTTACATCAGCTATGTATGTGCGCAATAGAAAATAAAACTGGTTGTCGATTTTCGTTAATAACCAATGTTTTGGATTCTATTATATGTTCCTTGTCACGTAATACGCCATTATTATTATTATTATTATTATTATTATTATTATTATTATTATGATTTAATTATAATTATAATTATAAGTATTATTATTATTATTATTATAAATACTATTATTATTATTATTATTATTATTATTATTATTATCATTATAATTATAAATATAATTATAATTATAATTTAATTATAATTATAATTATAATTATAATTATAAGTATTATTATTATTATTATTATTATTATTATTATTATCATTATTATTATTATTATTGTTTTAGTTATAGTTATAGTTATAGTTATAGTTAAAGTTGTTGTTGTTGTTATAACTAATTGGAAACGCTGGCTACGACACGTTTAAGGATTCCAACGGGGAAAATAGCCCGGTGAGGAAAGGAAATAACAAATGAACTACACATTGCAGCAAATATATTTTTGTTGAACAGGCGGACATAAGTGTTTTTATAGTTCATATAAAATAAAAATCAAACTATTATTCTCTAGTCTTGGGTAGTGCCATAGCCTCTGTACCATGGTCTTCCATTGACTTGGGTTAGAGTTCTCTTGCTTGAGGGTACACTTGGGCACACTATTCTATCTAATTTCTTTCCCTCTTATTTAGTTAAAGTTTTATAGTATATATAGGAAGTATTTATTTTGGTGTTGTTACTCTTCTTCGGATATTTTATTTTTCCTTGTTTCCTTTCCTCGCCGGGCTGTTTTCCCCGTCGGGGTCCCCTGGGCTGGTAGCGTCTTGCTTTTCCAGCTAGGGTTGTGGCTATGTGGGTGATGATGGTAATAATAATAATAATAGTATATCTGTTTTGACGTTGTTACTGTTTTTAGAATGATTTATTGTTAATTCTTTCTCATCATTTATTTATTTCCTTATCACATTTCCTCATTGGGCTATTTTTCCCTATTGGAGCCCTTGGGCTTATAGCATCTTGCTTTTCCAACTAGGGTTGTAGCTTGACTAGTAATCATAATAATAATAATAACAACGAATGAATATGAAATATATATTAGTTTAAAATCAACAACAAGGTTAAAAGAGATGTCATATGTAGAAGATTGATATACGACATAAATACAATAACTGCACAATGCAAGTACTGTAGTGATATGCTTTCAACCACCAGACTAGGAAGATCATTCCAGAATCTGGTCATAGCTCGGCTAAAACTTCTCGAATGCTGTGCAGTATTAAGCCTTATGATGGAGAAGGCTAAACTGTTAGAATTAACTGCATACCCAGTATTACGTACAGGATGTAACAGTCTGGGAAGATCTGAATGCAATGGATGGTAAGAATTATGAAAAATCTCATGCAACATGAAGAAATACATGGCCGACGTTACCAGAGATTAATATCTGCATCAGGAATAAGGAATTTAAGAGACCCCAAGTTCCTGTCCAACAATTTAACACGAGAGACAGTAGCTGAAGACCAGACAGGAGAACAATTGTCGAAATGAGACCCTAAAAAATGTCTGCAAGCCACGTTGAATATTTTTAAATGTTTCAGAGAAACTTCTGGCAATAATCTTTTAACACGACTGAGGACCTTTTCTTTTGTATTTTTATTTTCAAGGATGGAAACCTTTGTTCCTGTTGATAAAGTCAGTATATGGTCTGTTAGCACACGCGGAAACGATCTATGTACCTGGGAATTGGTTTTGTAGTGACTATAGCTTTCTAAAACAGTTAAAAAACATTATATAGGCTGTCTTAGGGGAAAGAACTGCCAGTGATTGGAGCCTATTTGCTGTCTTAGGGAAAGAACTGCCAGTGATTGGAGCCTATTTGCTGTCTTGGGGAAAGAACTGTCAGTGATTGGAGCCTATTTGCTGTCTTGGGGAAAGAACTGCCAGTGATTGGAGCCTATTTGCTGTCTTAGGGGAAAGAACTGCCAGTGATTGGCACCTATTTGCTGTCTTGGGGAAAGACCTGCCAGTGATTGGAGCCTATTTGCTGTCTTGGGGAAAGACCTGCCAGTGATTGGAGCCTATTTGCTGTCTTAGGGGAAAGAACTGCCAGTGATTGGAGCCTATTTGCTGTCTTAGGGGAAAGAACTGCCAGTGATCGGCGCCTATTTGCTGTCTTGGGGAAAGACCTGCCAGTGATTGGAGCCTATTTGCTGTCTTGGGGAAAGAACTGTCAGTGATTGGAGCCTATTTGCTGTCTTGGGGAAAGAACTGCCAGTGATTGGAGCCTATTTGCTGTCTTGGGGAAAGAACTGCCAGTGATTGGAGCCTATTTGCTGTCTTGGGGAAAGAACTGCCAGTGATTGGAGCCTATTTGCTGTCTTGGGGAACAACTGACAGTGATTGGAGCCTATTTGCTGTCTTGGGGAAAGAACTGCCAGTGACTGGCGCCTATTTGCTGTCTTAGGGGAAAGAACTGCCAGTGATTGGCACCTATTTGCTGTCTTAGGGGAAAGACCTGCCAGTGATTGGAGCCTATTTGCTGTCTTGGGGAAAGACCTGCCAGTGATTGGAGCCTATTTGCTGTCTTAGGGGACAGAACTGCCAGTGATTGGAGCCTATTTGCTGTCTTAGGGGAAAGAACTGCCAGTGATTGGCGCCTATTTGCTGTCTTAGGGGAAAGAACTGCCAGTGATTGGCGCCTATTTGCTGTCTTGGGGAAAGAACTGCCAGTGATTGGAGCCTATTTGCTGTCTTAGGGGAAAGAACTGCCAGTGATTGGCACCTATTTGCTGTCTTAGGGGAAAGACCTGCCAGTGATTGGAGCCTATTTGCTGTCTTGGGGAAAGACCTGCCAGTGATTGGAGCCTATTTGCTGTCTTAGGGGACAGAACTGCCAGTGATTGGAGCCTATTTGCTGTCTTAGGGGAAAGAACTGCCAGTGATCGGCGCCTATTTGCTGTCTTGGGGAAAGACCTGCCAGTGATTGGAGTCTATTTGCTGTCTTAGGGGAAAGAACTGCCAGTGATTGGCACCTATTTGCTGTCTTGGGGAAAGACCTGCCAGTGATTGGAGCCTATTTGCTGTCTTGGGGAAAGACCTGCCAGTGATTGGAGCCTATTTGCTGTCTTAGGGGAAAGAACTGCCAGTGATTGGAGCCTATTTGCTGTCTTAGGGGAAAGAACTGCCAGTGATTGGAGCCTATTTGCTGTCTTAGGGGAAAGAACTGCCAGTGATTGGAGCCTATTTGCGGTCTTAGGGGAAAGAACTAACAGTGATTGGAGCCTATTTGCTGTCTTAAGGGAAAGACCTGCCAGTGATTGGCACCTATTTGCTGTCTTGGGGAAAGAACTGCCAGTAATTGGAGCCTATTTGCTGTCTTGGGGAAAGTACTACTAGTGATTGCAGCCTATTTGCTGTCTTGGGGAAAGGACTGCCAGTGATCGGCGCCTATTTGCTGTCTTGGGGAAAGAACTGCCAGTGATTGGAGCCTATTTGCGGTCTTAGGGGAAAGAACTAACAGTGATTGGAGCCTATTTGCTGTCTTAAGGGAAAGACCTGCCAGTGATTGGCACCTATTTGCTGTCTTGGGGAAAGAACTGCCAGTAATTGGAGCCTATTTGCTGTCTTGGGGAAAGTACTACTAGTGATTGCAGCCTATTTGCTGTCTTAGGGGAAAGAACTGCCAGTGATCGGCGCCTATTTGCTGTCTTGGGGAAAGACCTGCCAGTGATTGGAGTCTATTTGCTGTCTTAGGGGAAAGAACTGCCAGTGATTGGCACCTATTTGCTGTCTTGGGGAAAGACCTGCCAGTGATTGGAGCCTATTTGCTGTCTTGGGGAAAGACCTGCCAGTGATTGGAGCCTATTTGCTGTCTTAGGGGAAAGAACTGCCAGTGATTGGAGCCTATTTGCTGTCTTAGGGGAAAGAACTGCCAGTGATTGGAGCCTATTTGCTGTCTTAGGGGAAAGAACTGCCAGTGATTGGAGCCTATTTGCTGTCTTGGGGAAAGTACTACTAGTGATTGCAGCCTATTTGCTGTCTTGGGGAAAGGACTGCCAGGGATTGGAGCCTATTTGCTGTCTTAGGGGAAAGAACTGCCAGTGATCGGCGCCTATTTGCTGTCTTGGGGAAAGGACTGCCAGGGATTGGAGCCTATTTGCTGTCTTAGGGGAAAGAACTGCCAGTGATCGGCGCCTATTTGCTGTCTTGGGGAAAGACCTGCCAGTGATTGGAGTCTATTTGCTGTCTTAGGGGAAAGAACTGCCAGTGATTGGCACCTATTTGCTGTCTTGGGGAAAGACCTGCCAGTGATTGGAGCCTATTTGCTGTCTTGGGGAAAGACCTGCCAGTGATTGGAGCCTATTTGCTGTCTTAGGGGAAAGAACTGCCAGTGATTGGAGCCTATTTGCTGTCTTAGGGGAAAGAACTGCCAGTGATTGGAGCCTATTTGCTGTCTTAGGGGAAAGAACTGCCAGTGATTGGAGCCTATTTGCGGTCTTAGGGGAAAGAACTAACAGTGATTGGAGCCTATTTGCTGTCTTGGGGAAAGTACTACTAGTGATTGCAGCCTATTTGCTGTCTTGGGGAAAGGACTGCCAGGGATTGGAGTCTATTTGCTGTCTTAGGGGAAAGAACTGCCAGTGATCGGCGCCTATTTGCTGTCTTGGGGAAAGGACTGCCAGGGATTGGAGCCTATTTGCTGTCTTAGGGGAAAGAACTGCCAGTGATCGGCGCCTATTTGCTGTCTTGGGGAAAGACCTGCCAGTGATTGGAGTCTATTTGCTGTCTTAGGGGAAAGAACTGCCAGTGATTGGCACCTATTTGCTGTCTTGGGGAAAGACCTGCCAGTGATTGGAGCCTATTTGCTGTCTTGGGGAAAGACCTGCCAGTGATTGGAGCCTATTTGCTGTCTTAGGGGAAAGAACTGCCAGTGATTGGAGCCTATTTGCTGTCTTAGGGGAAAGAACTGCCAGTGATTGGAGCCTATTTGCTGTCTTAGGGGAAAGAACTGCCAGTGATTGGAGCCTATTTGCGGTCTTAGGGGAAAGAACTAACAGTGATTGGAGCCTATTTGCTGTCTTAAGGGAAAGACCTGCCAGTGATTGGCACCTATTTGCTGTCTTGGGGAAAGAACTGCCAGTAATTGGAGCCTATTTGCTGTCTTGGGGAAAGTACTACTAGTGATTGCAGCCTATTTGCTGTCTTGGGGAAAGGACTGCCAGGGATTGGAGCCTATTTGCTGTCTTAGGGGAAAGAACTGCCAGTGATCGGCGCCTATTTGCTGTCTTGGGGAAAGACCTGCCAGTGATTGGAGTCTATTTGCTGTCTTAGGGGAAAGAACTGCCAGTGATTGGCACCTATTTGCTGTCTTGGGGAAAGACCTGCCAGTGATTGGAGCCTATTTGCTGTCTTGGGGAAAGACCTGCCAGTGATTGGAGCCTATTTGCTGTCTTAGGGGAAAGAACTGCCAGTGATTGGAGCCTATTTGCTGTCTTAGGGGAAAGAACTGCCAGTGATTGGAGCCTATTTGCTGTCTTAGGGGAAAGAACTGCCAGTGATTGGAGCCTATTTGCGGTCTTAGGGGAAAGAACTAACAGTGATTGGAGCCTATTTGCTGTCTTAAGGGAAAGACCTGCCAGTGATTGGCACCTATTTGCTGTCTTGGGGAAAGAACTGCCAGTAATTGGAGCCTATTTGCTGTCTTGGGGAAAGTACTACTAGTGATTGCAGCCTATTTGCTGTCTTGGGGAAAGGACTGCCAGGGATTGGAGCCTATTTGCTGTCTTGGGAAAGAACTGCCAGTGATTGGCGGCCATTTGCTGTCTTGGGGAAAGAACTGCCAGTGATTGGAGCCTATTTGCTGTCATGGGGAAAGAACTGCCAGTGATTGGAGCCTATTTGCTGTCATGGGGAAAGAACTGCCAGTGATTGGAGCCTATTTGCTGTCTTGGGGAAAGACCTGCCAGTGATTGGAGCCTATTTGCTGTCATGGGGAAAGAACTGCCAGTGAATGGCGCCTATTTGCTGTCTTGGGGAAAGAACTGCCAGTGATTGGCGCCTATTTGCTGTCTTGGGGAAAGAACTGCCAGTGATTGGAGCCTATTTGCTGTCTTGGGGAAAGACCTGCCAGTGATTGGAGCCTATTTGCTGTCTTGGGGAAAGAACTGTCAGTGATTGGAGCCTATTTGTTGTCTTGGGGAAAGAACTGCCAGTGATTGGAGCCTATTTGCTGTCTTGGGGAAAGAACTGTCAGTGATTGGAGCCTATTTGTTGTCTTGGGGAAAGACCTGCCAGTGATTGGAGCCTATTTGCTGTCTTGGGGAAAGAACTGTCAGTGATTGGAGCCTATTTGTTGTCTTGGGGAAAGAACTGCCAGTGATTGGCGCCTATTTGCTGTCTTGGGGAAAGAACTGCCAGTGATTGGAGCCTATTTGCTGTCTTGGGGAAAGACCTGCCAGTGATTGGAGCCTATTTGCTGTCTTGGGGAAAGAACTGTCAGTGATTGGAGCCTATTTGTTGTCTTGGGGAAAGAACTGCCAGTGATTGGAACCTATTTGCTGTCTTGGAGAAAGAACTACTAGTGATTGGAGCCTATTTGCTGTCTTAGGGGAAAGAACTGCCTGTGATTGGAGCCTATTTTCTGTCTTGGGGAAAGAACTACTAGTGATTCCAGCCTATTTGCTGTCTTGGGGAAAGAACTGCTGGTGATTGGAGCCTATTTGCTGTCTTGGGGAAAGAACTGCTGGTGATTGGAGCCTACTTCTACAACTTTAGGAAGTAGCCGTTCAATATTGAACTTTGCCATCTATTTAGATAATTGTTTTTAGTGGAGGATTATTTAGCATCAAGGACAAAATCTCATGGCTGTTATCAACATGAATAATTACTTTAGGATTTCTGGTCTATGACACGCAGCTGATGTGCTTTCACATTATTATTATTAATTGCTGGCATACAACCGTAGTTGGAAAAGCAGGACACTACAAGCCCAGAGGTTCCAACAGGGAAAATAATTATTTCAGATTAGTTAAGGTTAAAATCTTCTAATGTTTAATTCACCTTGAGAAGAGATAATTTACTAACCAGCCACAAGGATAAATACACAGTTAAATTATACACGTTTGAAATAAAAGAAACAATTTGTGAAAATTTTTATACATTTATTTCTCAAGTAAATAAGTTATAACAAAATTCTACATAAAACTAGTTGTTTTTAGATGTACTTATATTCTATAATTCAAAAAAAAAAAAAAAAAAAAAAAAAAAAAAAAAAAAAAAAAAAAAAAAAAAAAAAACATTGTGAATAAGTCATAAAATAAAAAGTATTTTTGCCTTTACATTAAACTCTGTCAGCACTGTAAATATTGATATCTTGTTTGCTTTACTAAAAAAGGACATCTTAATAGTTTTATTAACAACTTCGAACTACATTCTACATGCAATAGCAACAGAGGCTGAAATTAACTAGCATTTATAAGAAAATCCCACTCAATATTTCTAATAACTGTAAACATCACTTTGGAGAAAATTATTTGAAATAATTAGCAGTCACAATATCCAACTGAAACAGAGCTAAATATCATTTTGGAAATAATTATCATTCACAATAACTAACTGAAATAGAGCTAGCCATCATTTTGGAAATAATTAGCATTCACAATATCTAACTGAAACAGCTAGCCCTCATTTTGGAAATAATTATCATTCACAATAACTAACTGAAACAGAGCTAGCCATCATTTTGGAAATAATAAGCATTCACAATATCTAACTGAAACAGCTAGCCCTCATTTTGGAAATAATTATCATTCACAATATCTACCTGAAACAGCTGGCCATCATTTTGGAAATAATTAGCATTCACAATATCTAACTGAAACAGCTGGCCATCATTTTGGAAATAATTAGCATTCACAATATCTAACTGAAACAGCTGGCCATCATTTTGGAAATAATTAGCATTCACAATATCTAACTGAAACAGCTAGCCCTCATTTTGGAAATAATTATCATTCACAATAACTAACTGAAACAGAGCTAGCCATCATTTTGGAAATAATAAGCATTCACAATATCTAACTGAAACAGCTAGCCCTCATTTTGGAAATAATTATCATTCACAATATCTACCTGAAACAGCTGGCCATCATTTTGGAAATAATTAGCATTCACAATATCTACCTGAAACAGCTGGCCATCATTTTGGAAATAATTAGCATTCACAATATCTAACTGAAACAGCTGGCCATCATTTTGGAAATAATTAGCATTCACAATATCTAACTGAAACAGCTAGCCCTCATTTTGGAAATAATTATCATTCACAATAACTAACTGAAACAGAGCTAGCCATCATTTTGGAAATAATAAGCATTCACAATATCTAACTGAAACAGCTAGCCCTCATTTTGGAAATAATTATCATTCACAATATCTACCTGAAACAGCTGGCCATCATTTTGGAAATAATTATCATTCACAATATCTACCTGAAACAGCTGGCCATCATTTTGGAAATAATAAGCATTCACAATATCTAACTGAAACAGCTAGCCCTCATTTTGGAAATAATTATCA
>NC_090727.1:129656709-129659209 GCF_036898095.1 Palaemon carinicauda | reverse complement strand
TTCCTAATGAATATTTAGGGTAAAAGGTAAAGTGAAATGATTGATGGAGGAAATGACATAAAAAAAAGCACCTGAAATGAGAGGAAGGGAGATAGAGATTGCTGTAGGCTACACACGACAGGACACTAATCCAGAGCGGGTATAAAGGTGAGAAAGTAAAAGGGGTGTTTAATCGTGATAAAGTATTATGCCACTCTAGAGAAAGAGAGAGAGGACGAACCCTTGACATTTCCTCGGAGCGAATGTTGCAACAATCCTAAACGATGAACTGAAACCAACAACAAAAAAATAGAAAGAAAGATATATACTCTATCGTTAAGAATTCCATATGCTTCCGTTCCAATACTTTTCATATTTCAAGATTTAATATTCGGAATTATTTGAATAAGTCCGACCTGCCGTCTTCGACTCGCCTGTTTCTTGTGATCTGAAAAAAAGCGATTACGCCTCATTTGGGTTCTTCACTCAAGTACCAACCCATTAGGATGCTGTTGGTTAAAATGCCATATGCTCGATAACGACCGAAATGAGCGGAGACCATACCAGCTCAAGGGTGAGCGGGAACGGGGTGAAAGGAGTAGAATTTCAGAATTTGATACACCGCTCTTGTGTCCTGCCATGGCTCTAGGGAAGGGAATGGAAAAGAGAGAGAGAGAGAGAGAGAGAGAGAGAGAGAGAGAGAGAGAGAGAGAGAGAGAGAGAGCGTGTGGAATGGAGGATGAGAAATGGGAAGAGATAATTCATCGGTGTTCTAAGGTTAGACCTCTTAAGCTCTGAAACTCTTTGTCATGTTCCTCTCTCTCTCTCTCTCTCTCTCTCTCTCTCTCTCTCTCTCTCTCTCTCTCTCTCTCTCTCTCTCTCTCTACGGTTTAATGATGGTGTAGGGGGTGTAGGGGCATCTTGGGAGAGAGGAATATGTGGAAACTCACGACAAGTTAAGTACCATCGATTGGAATTCATCCATATGAAGGAAAGTATCTGAAAGCCATGTATGTATGTAGGCCTATGTATCCATGTATATATGTATGTTGCTCATACATTCGCATATATACATACATATAAACAATGACACATTCACGTACATTTCACATTATATAACTTTTTATAGTTTCCAAAGAAACACCTAGGTCTTACCGAGACTAGAGACAGCTGAAATATCGTACTTGTTTTTGATAATTATTTTCGTTAATATGGTTTTTTCATGATTAATATTTCAATAACGACTATTTTTCCCTTTTTAGGCTTTTCCACTGAACTAAAAACAATTATCCTAGGCGTATACAGAAGCTTCACATGTTAGAAAAAAAAAATGTGTTATAGTAATTAGGCCATGCTGATGTGACACAGTTCATATTTACAACTGTTATCGAAAATCTTGTCTGAATTAACAACAGATTATCGTTATGGTCACCGCAGATTCTAAATGTCTGTTTTCTACAATTGGTGAGATTTCATTTCTAAAAAAATAAACTTCATTATTATTATTATTATTATTATTATTATTATTATTATTATTATTATTATTATTATTATTATTATTTGGCCATAAGCCCAAGGGCTCTCAAAAGAAAAATAGAATCAAACTTAACCCATCTCAACCATTACAGTGGATTGATATATATATATATATATATATATATATATATATATATATATATATATATATATATATGCCCCCTGTGGCCGCGGGGGCATATAGCCCCCTGTGGCCGCGGGGGCATATAAAAATTAGAATAGCGCCAACGTTATCCCTGCGTGTCGTAAGAGGCGACTAAAAGGGACGGGACGAGCGGGCTGGGAACCCCCTCTCCTGTAAAAAATTCCTGCGAGACATCGACAAGGAGATGGAGCTGGGGGGAGAGTGACTGCTCCCCGCACTCTAGTTTTGGGGTGTTTAAATGTGCGTGGATGTAGTACGATAGAGAGTAAAAGATGTGAGATTGGAAGTATGTTTAAAAGTAGAAGGATGGATGTATTGGCCTTGTGTGAGACAAAGATGAAAGGAAAGGGTGAAGTGATGTTTGGTGAAATGTCTGGTAGAGTGTCTGGGATTGAAAGGGGAAGAGCGAGAGAGGGTGTGGCGTTATTGCTGAGTGAATGGATGACAGGTAAAGTAGTGGAATGGAAGGAGATATCATCTAGGTTAATGTGGGTAAGGGTTAGGTTGGGTAGGGAATGTTGGGCGTTTGTCAGTGCGTATGGGCCAGGTAGTGAGAAAAGTGAAGAAGATCGGAATGAGTTCTGGAATGATTTAACTAGGTGTGTAGAAGGACTGGGTAGAAGGAATTATGTAGTTGTTATGGGTGACTTAAATGCTAGAGTGGGCGCTGGAGAGGTAGAAGGTGTCATTGGTAAGTATGGCGTACCAGGTGAAAATGAGAGTGGTGAGAGACTGGTAGACATGTGTGTTGAACAAGAGATGGTAATAGGTGCTAGCTTCTTTAAAAAGAAAGATAAGAATAAGTATACGTGGGTAAGAGTGGCAAATGGAAGAGTAGTA
>NC_090727.1:129641709-129651709 GCF_036898095.1 Palaemon carinicauda | reverse complement strand
TATTTATATACATATACATACACAAACCCTTTCACCACATTAAGGTATCCTCGTTCATTAGTTATGAAAATAAATACATTCATGCATATATACATATATATAAATTTCTGAGCGTCCACATTATAAGCAAATATATATTGTACATGTGATAAAAGAAAACATAATATTTTTTTTTATCCAAGGACTTTCAATATAATATATACTTCGACTTTTGATTAAGAGAGAGAGAGAGAGAGAGAGAGAGAGAGAGAGAGAGAGAGAGAGAGAGAGAGAGAGAGAGAGAGAGAGGATGGGGAGAAAATTATCTTCTTCTTCTTCTTAAGAGAAGGAATGACTTCACAAAATTTATTTTTCTCTTCACTGAAATTAATAATTCCGTATTTTTTATACCTTTCATTGCCTTATGGATGTACTTATATATACATTCACATACACATACGCACGCACACAGACAGACACACACACACACACACATATATATATATATATATATATATATATATATGTATGTATATATAAATATTTACATATAAATATATATATGTATATATATACATATATATGTATATATATAAATATATAAATATATATATGTATATATATAAATATATATATATATATATATATATATATATATATATATATATATATATATATACATATATATATATATGCATATACATATACATATGCATATATATGTAAAATTCTGTCACAAATACTTATGATTTTCATTTATTCTAAAAAAACTCAAATACCTTATAATACCAAACTCACTAATACGGGAAATATTTTTCATTATATTGAAATATATAATTATACATACACATATATACATGTGGGTGTGTATTTCCCTCTTTTATTTGCAAATACGTACAAAGAAACATTTCCAAAACAAATGAAAGACGATCATCAGAGAAGTAAAATTAGCGGCTTATGTCATTTTCCAAATCTTATCCTTGAGACCCCGAGTGCCAATTACACATGTCTTGGATATTAAAGTTGTTTCTTTCAAGCACCGCTCACCCTACGCCCACCCTACGCCCACCCCACGCCCAAACACCCTCGCCTCCTCATTATCATTTTCCTTCACTATTACCTCTCCTTATTCAAGTGAGATAACCAGAGAAAAAATATTTTTTTCCATTACTTTTCCTTTGTTTCTTTTGCTTACGTCAAGAGATTTGTAGACGTTGTTTGCATCGTATATTACAACGTTCTATGATTTTTAATTTGATATATATATATATATATATATATATATATATATATATATATATATATATATATATATATATATATACATGTATATATATGCATGGAATTTGTTTACTATTGTTTATTTTAATGTTGTTGCTGTTCTTAAAATATTCTATTTTTTCTTGTTTCATATTCTCACTGGGCTATTTTCCCGGCTGGAACCCCTGAGCTTATAGCATTCCACTTTTCCAACTAGGGTTGTAGCTTGGCAAGTAATAATAATAATAATAATAATAATAATAATAATATCATTAATATTATTTTTTATTATTATTATTATTGATAATAATAATAATAATAATAATAATAATAATAATAATAATAATAATAATAATTGTTCCACATTTCAGAAAAATACAGAGAACTGGTACACGAATAATACTTGGTCCAGTCACTGATAGCTGTCTCATTCTGGTTGGAAAATCATACGAATTATTTCATACTCATGAGTATTTGTATGTACTCTTTATGGAAAATGAACAAAATACATATTTAGAAAAAATAAAAAAGATAAAATTCTATAAGAAAAACATTTATGTTTATGATTACATTCTATATATATATATATATATATATATATATATATATATATATATATACATGTATATATATATATATATATATATATATATATATATATATATGCATATATAATAAATATTAGCAGAACAAGCTATGCAAAAATAAAAAAAAAAATTATGCGTTGGTGACTACACATTTGTATGTACTCCTTACATAAAATAAACAAAATACATATTTCGAAAAATAAAGGAAATAAAATTCTATAAGTATATCATTAATGATTATGATTACAGTCTATATAGGCAATAAATAGTAACAGAACAAACTTTACAAAAATAAAAGATAAAAAAAAAAATGATGCGTTGGTGATTTCAACGCTCGCTCAACAACCAATCTTTTTTGAGTGCTTTGACAATGACATTACATAACAGTAAATTAGTATAGACATTCTTTAGGTAACTGGGTGGTTAGGTAGAAAGTAACACAACCTTTAAAATGACGATGGTTGAGAACAGAAAGTATGGAAGTATAAGAGCAAAACGATAAGAGGAGAAGCAATATGATAATGAAAGGAATTAGAAGAATTGACTGATTATAAAATTGCTGAGATTTCGATATGAACGCGATCTCATGACAAATGTTGAGAGAGATGTATCATGACAAACATACAGACAGACAGAAAACAGTGCGTATTCCAATTTGGTAATACAATTGTCAAAAGAACAGATAGAGAGAGAGAGAGAGAGAGAGAGAGAGAGAGAGAGAGAGAGAGAGAGAGAGAGAGAGAGAGAGAGAGAGAGAAAGGAGGTTCCTCTCCTAGAATAGAAGTCTATAATCCCAGAATCTCAGGCTAAGGTCACGTAAAGTGAGGGCAGTAGAACCAGCCTCTCTCTCTCTCTCTCTCTCTCTCTCTCTCTCTCTCTCTCTCTCTCTCTCTCTCTCTCCGCCGAGGAAAGCCCCACCCATTGACTCTGGTACAAACTCAACCACCTTCACTGCTCATCAAGTGTAAACCGCCCCCCCCCCCCTCGTCCCAGTCTCCTCCTCCTCTTCGTCCGCCCACAACTCACGCCCATCTCTCTGTTGCTTCAGCGATTCCTTCCCTCCTTCCCTTCCCTCCTCGTGCGCCCCATCCCCCACCCCCCGCCCTGTTCTTATACAACCTCCTCCGCCCTACAATTCGGCCCCTCCCAAATCTCTTTCCTTTGCCCTTGGCTCCGAGCTCCGTATTGTGGGTATATAAGAGACTTCTTGAGTCTTCAACAGCACAATTCCCTCATCCTCCAACTCCAAGTCACCACACGACTCCAATCTCCGACAACATGAAGGCTGTGAGTAAATAACAACTGAAGTGTTTTGTTTCAGTCTCTTCTGTTCTTCACGACCCCCCGAAGGCATTAAGCTCTTCCTATGGGTTTCCTAGAAGTATATCTATGCCCCTAGAGCACGTCCCTCCCGTAGTCATCTTTGGAAATTGATGCCCATCCAGCGGTTCACTCCCCTTCGCTAATGGTCTTTTTTAGAGGGTGTCATCGGCAAGGGTGTATTTAGTGTCTTTCACTCTTATTATATTCTGCAGGGTATTCTTAAACTAGTGTCTTTCACTTTCATTATATTCAGCAGGACATTCTTAAACTAGTGTTTTTCACTCTTATTATATTCTGCAGGGTAGTCTTAAACTAGTGTCTTTCACTCTCATTATATTCAGCAGGGTAATTTTAAACTAGTGTCTTTCACTCTCATTATATTCAGCAGAGTATTCTTAAACTAGTGTCTTTCACTCTTATTATATTCTGCAGGGTATTTTTTAAACTAGTGTCTTTCACTCTTATTATATTCTGCAGGGTATTCTTAAACTAGTGTCTTTCACTCTCATTATATTCAGCAGGGTATTCTTAAACTAGTGTCTTTCACTCTCATTATATTCAGCAGGGTATTCTTAAACTAGTGTCTTTCACTCTCATTATATTCAGCAGGGTATTCTTAAACTAGTGTCTTTCACTCTCATTATATTCAGCAGGGTATTCTTAAACTAGTGTCTTTTACTCTCATTATATTCAGCAAGGTAGTCTTAACTAGCAACATGTTCCTTCCACATGCCTTCCAACTACAGGAATAATGTGGGCATGTGTTTTATGCTTGTATTTCTACTGGAGTATAGCTTATAGCATCCTGCTTTTCCAACTAGGGTTTTAGCTTAGCTAGTGATAAAAACCGCAAGAGATAGCTGTTAGAAAATTAAAGAAAAAAGAAAAGTGAACCAAAATTGATGTCATGTTAGGCTTAATCTGTTCACTTCTGTGGTTTATATATCAATTTAGGCTTGAGAGAGAGAGAGAGAGAGAGAGAGAGAGAGAGAGAGAGAGAGAGAGAGAGAGAGAGAGAGAGAGTGAGATCTTATGCAGACATGCAGACTAAAACAATGAGCATTTACTTAAAGTATAATATATAGAAAAAAATTGCCTTTTTTTTTTTGTAGTTAACCCTTAATATTTGATCTCTTAATTTGTTTATTTCATTTTGTGAATGATCTTGTTACCAAGTAAATATGAAATCTATAGAATAAACTAAGACCTATTTGAAACTTTTATCATTAATATCACAAAATTCACGATTTCATCAGGAGTCAAAATGAAATCGCTATAGAAATTGTAAAGTTTTGCTATTTCTTATATAAATGCAAGTTCCTCATAGTTACTCTTTTGTAGAATAGATTTCTAAATAACAAAACTTTTTCGAAAAATCAAAGACCCCAGAATTCTATTTCCCATATTCCTCCCATCTTAAAAGAAACTTTTTTATGGGAGGCAGCTTCCCATCAATGTCATACTTTCATTCCTCTTTATATAATAAGACAAAAATTCCCATCATTTATCTCCTCTGTTCCTCTTTCAAAGAGACAATAGAGGAGTTCAAGGTTTCTGTTCCCCTTCTATGAAAGCATCTCATCATTTCATATATGTTCCTCTTTTATGAAATAATCCCATCATATCACCTATGATCCCATCATTTCATATGTGTTTCTCTTTTATGAAAAAGTCCCATCATTTCATATATATATATATATATATATATATATATATATATATATATATATATATATATATATATATATATTCCTCTCTTATGAAAAAGTCCCACAATTTCATATACATTCCTCTTTTATGGAAGAGTCCCATCATTTCATATATATTCCTCTATTATGAGAGTCCCATCATTTCATATATATTCCTCTTTTATGAAAAAGTCCCACAATTTCATATACATTCCTCTTTTATGGAAGAGTCCCATCATTTCATATATATCCCTCTTTTATGAAAGAGTCCCATCATTTCATATATATTCCTCTCTTATGAAAGAATTCAGTCATTTCATCTATGTTCCTCTTTCATAAGAGTCCCATCATATCATCCATATCCCTCCTCTACGAAATATCCCCACTTCTTCTTCTTCCCCCAAAAAGACATAGTTGTGCAACACAGCAACCATCTTCACCTCCCGCCTCTGCTCTCCATTCCAGATCGTCCTCTCCTGCTTCTTCGCCTTGGCACTGGCCGCCCCCCAGCAGCAATTCGAACAGAGGGCTCCTCCCGTCGCCATCGTCAGGGACGACCGTGTCGACCAGGGAGATGGTAACTTCAACTACGCCTTCGCCGCCGAAAACGGCATCGAAACCGAGGTCGCCGGAGCTCCAGGATCCGTTGGACAGAGCAACATGCAGGGATTCTACCTGTGAGTTCCCCACTGAGGTTTTCGAGGTTTTCGAGTAGATTTTCTCCGTAATGGTTCTCGTCTTATTTATTTTTGTAGTGGTTCTTAACTTGTTTTTTCTTAATGGTTCTCATCTTATTTTTTTCTGGCTGTGGTTCTTAACTTGCTTTTTCTTAATGGTTCTCATCTTATTTTTTTCTGGCAGTGGTTCTCAACTTGCTTTTTCTTAATGGTTCTCATCTTATTTTTTTTCTGGCAGTGGTTCTCAACTTGTTTTTTTCTTAATGGTTCTCATCTTATTTTTTTCTGGCAGTGGTTCTTAACCTACTTTTTCTTAATGGTTCTCATCTTATTTTTTTCTGGCAGTGGTTCTTAACTTGCTTTTTCTTAATGGTTCTCATCTTATTTCCTTTTTTTTTTTTTGGTAGTGATTTTTACATTATTTTTTCTAAATGGGTCTCATCTAATTTATCATGATGGTTCTCATCTTATTTTTTCGTAATGGATCTCACTTTATTTCTTTTTAATGAGTCTCATATTGTTGCAATGGTTCTCGTCTCGTTTATTTATAATGGTGTTTAACTTATTTTTCTTAGTGGTTCTAATCTTATTTTTCATATTTGTAGATAAGAAATATACAATGCTCTCTCTCTCTCTCTCTCTCTCTCTCTCTCTCTCTCTCTCTCTCTCTCTCTCTCTCTCTCTCCTTTTCAATGTAGATATTCAATTACTAGCAATCAGGCTTTCAATTATTATCAAAACATCTTTGAAGCTCTTTGGCAATATTGCTTCTTCTTCTTCTTCTTCTTTTTCGTCACCTTTTTACTCCTTCTTCTTCTTTTTACTCCTCCTCTTTTTCTTCTTCTTCTTCTTCTTCTTCTGTTTATTCTTAGACCAGAGTCATGTGTGTCCTAAATATCCAGAAACCAGTTTGTTCGTCTTGTCTTTAAGAATTCTTAGCTATTTATCCGACAATATCACTACTTTCAATTGTTTTTTATTTTTCATGAAATGTCTCAATATTTTATTCAAAAATATCTCTCCACAAATCTACCTTTCACTATAAATGAAATGCAAATTACGTTTGTTAACGGAGACGTACATCCAATTACATCCCTCCCATTACCTGTAGCATTAGATAACCACTTATAATCCTCTCGATGATGATTGTCTCTCATTTTACTAATCCCCCCTCCTCCTCTTTCCCTTCCTCCTCCCACAGCCTTCCCCGTGAGGACGGCAGCTTCGCCCGCGTGAACTTCGTTGCCAACGAGAACGGCTTCCAGCCCGAAGGTGACACCATCCCCGCCATCCCCGAACACGTCTTCGAGCTCCTCCGCATCGCCGAAGAACAGAGAGCCTCTGGTGTCCAATTCGACGACCAAGGTTTCCGTCTCAACTAAGAGGATCATCGAACTTCCCATTTCTTCCGGTTCTCTGTCCCTCCACTCTTCTTCTCCCAAATGACTGAGCTCTTTCGAAACTACCTTTACATCAGCATGAAGACGATGCCTTTATCGAAAAGGACACTCTTCTATGGGCACCTGGATTGCAACAGCCTGGTCTTGGCCACAAAGGCTAGGTAATCTACAACAACAGGCCACTCTTATTCTACAGGCAGCAGAATTGCAACAGCCCGGTCTTAGCCACAAGGACCAGGCTATCTACAACAAGAGACCGCTCTTCTTCTACGGGCTGCAGACTTGCAACAGCCCGTGCCTGGCCACAAGGATCAGGCAATCTACAACAACAAGAGTCCGCTCTTCTTCTACGGGCTGCAGAACTGCAACAGCCCATGCTTGGCCACAATGACCAGGCAATCTAAAACAACAAGAGACCACTCTTCTTCTACGGGCTGCAGAATTGCAACAGCCCGGTCTTGGCCACAAAGACCAAGCAATCTATAACAACAACAATACTCTTCATCTCCCAAACGACTGAGCTCTTTCGAAACTACCTTTACGTCCGCATCAACACGATGCCCCTTTCGAACAAGAAATAAAAGCATCCGAACCCTTTCCTCTAAAGATCGAAATAATCTGCCTCTTCTCTTTGTACATACGCACACCCTCTGTTTGTGATATCAGGAGGGACCGCCCGGAAGAAACAGGAACTGTATATGTATATGTATATTTCTATGTCATGTACCATACATGTGATTGAAAACGAAACATACAGGTTATGTACTCTCCCCCTTCAGAATATAAAAAAGATTATGTGTAAAGCAGTTTATAATGAATTTGTTTTGCAAAAAACACATGTTTGTTTTATTTACACAACGAATGTCCAGAAAGTCAGTCTCTCTCTCTCTCTCTCTCTCTCTCTCTCTCTCTCAGGACCTAGTACGAAGGACGACTAGATTAGAAATCCTTCAATGATGTGAAATTATACGATAGTGGAGTAGTTTTAAAAGGTCAAAAGACTGAGAAAATTGGATAATTGGTAATACCCCTGTAGTTAAAATAAACGTTGTGCTTCTCTCTCTCTCTCTCTCTCTCTCTCTCTCTCTCTCTCTCTCTCCTTTTTATATCGTCTTTAAATTCTTATTGTTTTTATCTTCCTCTTCTCTCTTACTTCCCCATCCTCTCTCTCTCTCTCTCTCTCTCTCTCTCTCTCTCTCTCTCTCTCTTTATCTCGTCTTTACATTCTTATTGTTTTTATCTTCTTCTTCTCTCTTACTTCCCCATTCTCTCTCTCTCTCCTCTCTCTCCTCTCTCTCTCTCTCTCTCTGTCCTTTTTTATCTCTTATTTAAATTCTTCTTTTTTTACCCTCTTATCTCTTACTTCCCCCACCTCTCTCTCTCTCTCTCTCTCTCTCTCTCTCTCTCTCTCTCTCTCTTGTGCCACGTCTTTACATTCGTATTATTTCTTCATTCTCTTCTCTCTTACTTCCCCAACCTCCTATCTCTTTTCCTCTTAATCTTCTACTTGAGCTTTTTTCTTCTTATTCTGCTTATCTTTCGTTTTTTTTTTTCTTCTCCTTTATTTCTTTTCACCCTCTCACCCTCCTCCATTGTATTCTATATTTTCTCCTTCTTTTTATCCTTTCATCCCTCATTTTCCTCCATTTTCATTACATTCCCTTTCCCAATTTCCTCTTCTTCTTCTTCTTCTTCTTCTTCTTCTTCTTCTCACAATCAAATCTAGCTTCCATGTAAACTGCATAGCCATTAAATCAAGATTCACATATAACTATCTTCTTTGGATAGGCCTAAAACTAAAAGCTACAGAATTCAAGGCCATCTAAAGCCCTAAATTCCATTGCATTTGAATTTATATAAAACATTGGAATTTCTATCTTATTATTTCAGTCTAAAACTCAAATTTTAATACAACTGATAACACAAAATAATTTTCAATTATTCGAACCATTTTGAGGTCCAACAATTTTCTATTGCATTCTCCGAAAGCCATTAAATTCTAATACTTGAAAAGCTTTTGCTCGTAAAAAAAATATAAAAAGCAGAAATTTTAGCCCTTCGAGGTAGAAAGGAAATCGAGTGTTAAAAATGGTAAAATGTGGCAAAGTCACTGAACCTTTTTTTATGGTATTCAGAACCATATGGTCTTACCGCAAGAATTGCAACCAGTTGAAAAAAAAAATAGAATTTTTTGAAACTCCTTGAATCATTGTTTACAAAAGAGCGATCCTTCTCTAATGCTACTCTTAACAAACTTTTTCTCTGGCAGAATGTTGTCTGGTCTCTGTTTTATATTAATACTAAGTAATTTACATCAGTTTTCCACAAGATTAGAGGGATTGATTACTGAAGGTTGCAACCAGTTGAGAAAAATAGAATTTTTTAAACTCTTTGAACCATTATTTACAAAAGACCGATCCTTCTCTAATGCTACTCTTAACAACTTTTTCTGCGGCAGAATGTTGTCTGGTTTCTGGTTTTATATTAACAGTCAGTAAATTACATTAGATTTCCACAAGATTAGAGGGATTGATTACTGAAGGTTGCAACCAGTTGAGAAAAATTGATTTCTTAAACTCCTTGAATCCATTGTTACAAAAGAGCGATCCTTCTCTAATGCTACTCTTAACAATTTTTTCTGCTGCAGAATGTTGTCTGGTTTCTGGTTTTATATTAACAGTAAGTAATTTACATCAGTTTTCCACAAGATTAGATGGATTGTTTACTGAAAACAGCAAGCTTTTTACTGTGCCTAGTAAAAGCCACTTAGTTTTTTACAATTCTTGAGGTAACGTAAAACTCACTAAGCCAGGTAAAAGTTACCTCTTTTCTACAATCCTTGGGGTGAAGCACAGCACTGAATTCGTACATTTTATCGTGGAATTACCGTACATCGTAACCATTACCAGATTAACTTTGCTCAAGGACTGAAGGTGTCAGTGTTTGTATAATTAAGTCATACGTTACTTTTCCAAGAAAGCTAGTCTTATGATCATAAAGGTCTTGTACATTTCACGCAATTCCAGTTAAAAGTTAAGAAAGGTCAAGTCTCTGCTCTAGCTTGTTCTATGCTTGGCACATCGCTT
>NC_090727.1:129629209-129636709 GCF_036898095.1 Palaemon carinicauda | reverse complement strand
TTTAGAGGTACCCGAAGTACCTCGTCCTTGCCAAAAACAGAAGCATTCTCTGTGAGCATTCAGAGTTACGTGAAGTACTACGTCCTTGCCAAAAACAGAAGCAGTTTCAGTTAGCATTCAGAGGTACCCGACGTACCTCTTCCTTGCCAAAAACAGAAGCATTCTCGCTTAGCATTCAGGGATACCCGAAGTACCTCTTCCTTGCCAAAAACAGAAGCATTCTCGCTTAGCATTCAGGGATACCCGAAGTACCTCTTCCTAGCCAAAAACAGAAGCATTCTCGCTTAGCATTCAGGGATACCCGAAGTACCTCTTCCTTGCCAAAAACAGAAGCATTCTCGCTTAGCATTCAGGGATACCCGAAGTACCTCTTCCTTGCCAAAAACAGAAGCATTCTCGCTTAGCATTCAGGGATACCCGAAGTACCTCTTCCTTGCCAAAAACAGAAGCATTCTCGCTTAGCATTCAGGGATACTCGAAGTACCTCTTCCTTGCCAAAAACAGAAGCATTCTCGGTTAGCATTTAGAGGTACCCGAAGTACCTCTTCCTTGCCAAAAACAGAAGCATTCTCGCTTAGCATTCAGGGATACCCGAAGTACCTCTTCCTTGCCAAAAACAGAAGCATTCTCGCTTAGCATTCAGGGATACCCGAAGTACCTCTTCCTAGCCAAAAACAGAAGCATTCTCGCTTAGCATTCAGGGATACCCGAAGTACCTCTTCCTTGCTAAAAAAGAAGCATTCTCGGTTAGCATTCAGGGATACCCGAAGTACCTCTTCCTTGCCAAAAACAAAAGCATTCTCGCTTAGCATTCAGGGATACTCGAAGTACCTCTTCCTTGCCAAAAACAGAAGCATTCTCGCTTAGCATTCAGGGATACTCGAAGTACCTCTTCCTTGCCAAAAACAAAAGCATTCTCGGTTAGCATTCAGAGGTACCCGAAGTACCTCTTCCTTGCCAAAAACAGAAGCGTTCTCGGTCAGCATTCAGAGGTACCCGAAGTACCTCGTCCTTGCCAAAAACAGAAGCATTCCGACGATTTATGTCCAAATGCATGACATTCTTTCGTTATCTGAGTTAGATTCATTTTATTGATTAATATTTCTCCTGCAAAAGGCTCGACTGGATCATATGTACGTGGTGGTTACTTGACTGATGATGCTGACATTAGGGTGTAGAAGGTCGTGGGACCAATAACCTCATGGTTTGAATGTGAGTTGGGAACAGACTTGTTAATACTCTGTGGGGTATATATATATATATATATATATAGATAAAGTGTTATAATATATATATGTATATTTGTATAATGTATGTATATATATACAAATATGAAATTATATGTATATATATATATAAATATTATATATATATATATATATATAGTGTTATAATATATATATATATATATATTGTATAATGTATATATATATATATATATATATTATATATATATATATATATATATATAAGTTTGTATGCGTATGTAATGTATTAGTGTGTCATAGTTCCATCTGTCATTCTTCCTGTTTTCCTCCATTACAAGAAATCCTTCATTCTCAGTAAATGGCCTTTAGCTGTAAATACCCTCATTTATCCAAGCCTTCAGTCTTCCTTAATCCATCATGTTCCCGGCTCCTTCCTGTGTTGTTAAAAACGTGATTTGAAAAGGTTTCATTACATTGCATCTATCCAATTTTCATCATCATCACCGGCGTCTTCTTCTCCTTCTGTTTCTTCTTCTGTTTCTTCTTCTTCTTTTTCTTCTTCTTCTTCTTTTTCTTCTTCTTCTTTTTCTTCTTCTTCTTCTTCTGTTTCTTCTTCTTCTTCTTCTGTTTCTTTTTCTTCTTCTGTTTCTTCTTTTTCTGTTTCGTCTTCTGTTTCTTCTTCTTTTTCTGTTTCGTCTTCTGTTTCTTCTTCTTCTTCTGTTTCTTCTTCTTCTTTTTCTGTTTCTTCTTCTTCTTTTTCTGTTTCTTCTTCTTCTTTTTCTGTTTCTTCTTCTTCTGTTTCTTCTTCTTCTTCTTCTTCTTTTGTTTCTTTTTCTTCTGTTTCTTCTTTTTCTTCTTCTGTTTCTTCTTTTTCTTCTACTGTTTCTCCTTCTGTTTCTTCTTTTTCTTCTACTGTTTCTTCTTCTGTTTCTTCTTCTTCTTCTTCTTCTTCTGTTTCTTCTTCTGTTTCTTCTTCTTCTTCTTCCTCTTCGTCTTCTTTCTTCTTCTTTTCAGGTTTTTTTTTATCAGCAATTGCCGACAGAGCTGCGCATTGCAGCTATGGCCCCGGGCAAATAATCACCGTCTGAGGAAACATTACATCTTGCATTCCATATTCGTATTCTTTTCTTTTACTTTTATGGATGGAAATTTATCTCCTCAATGGCCCCCTTTGAATGTAAGAGAATTAATCAGTCTCTCAGTCTTCATGAATATATTTCTTTATTTTCTATTATTTTTTCTCCTCTAGTAATTATTAAAATCATGATATTTGGCAACTATGTATCTTTCCCAGCGACAAAAGTTCCACACGGTGGAATGAGGAAGGTCCCTCTCCCTCCCCATAGCCTAAGCTACGTTCTTCCAGGCTGGAGGTTGGATCCTTTGGACCAAGGGGGGTTGAAGTGAAGGAGGGCGTCAGTGATTTGGGGGATTTAGAGATGGGAAAGGGGGTTAAATCCCTTCCCCACCCCACCCCCTATGCAACAACAACAGACTGCCCACCATAATTTCCAGATATAAAAAGATGAAGCAGTTTCGCCTGGGGTGTTCTCCTTTGGAGAGACAAAATGGTCATGTTTCTTATTACTTGTAAGTATAGAGAATTTTTCTGCGTGTATTATCATTCAATATTTAATTGGTGTAGCAGTTCAAGTCCTGTTTGTATATCATAAATCCAATTTGCTGGTGTATAGGGACTTTTGAGGACGTGTATGAATGTATGCAAGTTCGTGGGCAGCATTACGTATGTTTACCTAAATAAATCTGATCTGATCTCCTCTCTCTCTCTCTCTCTCTCTCTCTCTCTCTCTCTCTCTCTCTCTCTCTGTAAGTATTTCAATGCCCCTTCCATCAGATCTTTATCATCCTAAAATGTCATTCCCTCTAACGAGACTCGAACAATATTTTTCTCACTTATTCCCTTATTGCCATTCTCCCTATTTTCGTTTCCAGGTTTCTCTCTCATTTATCATAACGTATTTATTTTCTCTTCGTTTTCCCACAAGGTAACAAGACAAAATTGAATGGAAGTTTCCCAATACCATTTGTTCATTTTCCCTCGATCAAAAATTAACTGCAGTTCATTTCTATAGCTTTTCTCTTCCGTCATTTGAGTCCTATTCTTTATCTGTTGTATACATACATACATACATACATACATACATACATACATACATACATACATACATACATACTTCAAAAGTTCAAACTTGCAGCAAATGTATTTTATGTTGAGCCGGCTGATATATAAGTCTTTTTTTTATAGTTTATATATGAAAAATCTATTTTGATCTTGTTACTCTTTTTTTTATATATATTGATTGTTCATTATTTCTCCTACCGTTTATATATTTCCTTATTTCCTTTCCTCACTGGGTTATTTTTCCCTGTTGGAGCCCTTGGGCATAAGAAAATATATATTCTAATGTTGCTACTGTTCTTAAATATTCTATTTTTCCTTACTTCCTTTCCTCACTGGGTTATTTTCCCTGTTGGAGCCCCAGAGCTTATAGCATCTTGCTTTTCCAACTAGGGTTGCAGCTTAGCTAATGATACATACATACATATACCAAGGCACTTCCCCCAATTTTTGGGGGTAGCCGACATCAACAAATGAAACAAAAACAAAAAAGGGCACCTCTACTCTCTACGTTCCTCCCAGCCGAACAAGGGTACTGCTAGGGTGCCACAGCCCACCCACCCCCGTTATCCACCACAGATGAAGCTTCATAATGCTGAATCCCCTACTGCTGCTACCTCCGCGGTCAACCAAGGCATTGGAGGAAGCAGCAGAGTCTACCGGAACTGCGTCACAATCGCTCGCCATTCATTCCTATTTCTAGCACGCTCTCTTGCCTCTCTCACATCTATCCTCCTATCACCCAAAGCTTTCTTCACTCCATCCATCCACCCAAACCTTGGCCTTCCTCTTGTACTTCTCCCATCCACTCTTGCATTCATCACCTTCTTTAGCAGACAGCTATTTTCCATTCTCTCAAAATGGCCAAACCACCTCAACACATTCATATCCACTCTAGCTGCTAACTCATTTCTTTCACCCGTTCTCACTCTCACCACTTCGTTCCTAACCCTATCTACTCGACATACACCAGCCATACTCCTTAGACACTTCATCTCAAACACATTCAATTTCTGTCTCTCCATCACTTTCATTCCCCACAACTCCGATCCATACATCACAGTTGGTACAATCACTTTCTCATATAGAACTCTCTTTACATTCATGCCCAACCCTCTATTTTTTTACTACTCCCTTAACTGCCCCCAACACTTTGCAACCTTCATTCACTCTCTGACGTACATCTGCTTCCACTCCACCATTTGCTGCAACAACAGACCCCAAGTACTTAAACTGATCCACCTCCTCAAGTAACTCTCCATTCAACATGACATTCAACCTTGCACCACCTTCCCTTCTCGTACATCTCATAACCTTACTCTTACCCACATTAACTCTCAACTTCCTTCTCTCACACACACTTCCAAATTCTGTCACTAATCAGCCAAGCTTCTCTTCTGTGTCTGCAACCAGTACAGTATCATCCGCAAACAACAACTGATTTACCTCCCATTCATGGTCATTCTCGTCTACCAGTTTTAATCCTCGTCCAAGCACTCGAGCATTCACCTCTCTCACCACTCCATCAACATACAAGTTAAACAACCACGGCGACATCACACATCCCTGTCTCAGCCCCACTCTCACTGGAAACCAATCACTCATTTCATTTCCTATCCTAACACATGCTTTACTACCTTTGTAGAAACTTTTCACTGCTTGCAACAACCTTCCACCAACTCCATATAACCTCATCACATTCCACATTGCTTCCCTATCAACTCTACCATACGCTTTCTCCAGATCCATGAACGCAACATACACCTCCTTACCTTTTGCTAAATATTTCTCGCATATCTGCCTAACTGTAAAAAGCTGATTCATACAACCCCTACCTCTTCTAAAACCACCCTGTATTTCTAAGATTGCATTCTCTGTTTTATCCTTAATCCTATTAATCATTACTCTACCATACACTTTTCCAACTACGCTTAACAAACTAATACCTCTTGAATTACAACACTCATGCACATCTCCCTTACCCTTATATAGTGGTACAATACATGCACAAACCCAATCTACTGGTACCATTGACAACACAAAACACATATTAAACAATCTCACCAGCCATTCAAGTACAGTCACACCCCCTTCCTTCAACATCTCTGCTAATGATAAGATAATAATAATAATATCAATAATGATACTAGCCTGCATTACAATGGATTTACTCTCTTGGCTTGTCTCATCAGATGAGGTGACGTACTAGGGTGTGTTGACTGTGGTTTTCCAAGAAGTAAATGAGATGCTAAACCACTTTGCTAAGCATTTTCACGGTACATTTGGATGCAGGAATTCCTGTCAGGCTGCATCTCTCTCTCTCTCTCTCTCTCTCTCTCTCTCTCTCTCTCTCTCTCTCTCTCTCTCTGGAGAAGTGAATCCAACCACAAACTTAATGCACGGCGAGTTTGTTTAGCCCAGCTCTTCCTACAATATATGAAAAACAAAACTTTTTTTCTATTTGCAGAAAATTGTGGGCCTCACCTGGAATGATCGGATTCACACACAGATTCCAAAAGGAATTCGATTAATTGGAAAACTAAAAATAAAAACAGGCCCGAAGATTAGACAGTCTAAGAAGATATGCAAAGACTAAGCAACGTCAGTCTGGCAACCCATTTTGGTGACCATTCGTTCTTTAGAATGAGCGTCAACAATCAGGTTCATGTCATGGAGCTAATCACTAATCCTCATCTATTGTGGTCAATGTGTGGCAGGGTATGTATGTCCAAGATTGGCCTGTGAGCAACAACAACGCAAAAATACATCTAGATAAGTAGCACCACGTCCAATAACTAATAATATATTGATTGTCTGAGGAACTTTAAATGTCATAATCGGTAATGATGAACTGCTATTACTTTAGATTAGATCAGTAATTGTTATTATATTATCTAAATAAGAAACTAATTATATCATTATATATTTATCATTGAACAATTTTAATTGAAAATATAACTAATTTCTTCAATAAATATTAAGTATTTGGAATAAAACTTGACCACCATATGAGAAAGTCACGATAACTCAAATATATAAGCATCCCTATAAATTATACATTTTCTATAAAAGAAATATATTTCGTTTTCTTCTATGGTCACTCCTGAAAGGAGTCACTATTATAAATTATTACTCGTTATGTTTATTAGCCTCATTTTACCATCCTTTTTAAATACACTGTTACATATGTAGGCCCATTTGAAACATCTGAGTGCATGTATCCCCTACCATAGAATATCAGAAATTTATACCCTGAAAGACCGTAGTTTTGAACTATTTGTATGACTTATATTAAGAATATATAAGGATGAAAGTTTCGTTCGTTAGTCCAGGTTCAGGTTCAGGTTCTGGGGGGGGAGGCATCGTACCCTTTGCAACGGTGCCTCCAAAGTTTATCTTATACTGTTTTGTCTTTTCCTCCACATCATGTTTAATACTTCTTTTTTCTTTTCTATATTTGTTTCACTAAACAAAAATAATCCTACTATTTTCTTTAGGTCTTCCTCGTATGGTTGTTGTAACTCAATTAATTCATTCATTTCTTTTCTATATTCCTGGCAAAATAACAAAAAATGTATCAAATCTTCCTCCTCATTTTTACAAAAATTACAGTTTACATCTTCCCCCCCCCCCCCCCATTGTGTCTATTTACAATATTTAGTTTTACCGTAATAGTTCTTGCTCTAAAAATATCACTGGAAGAAATGTATAGTCATAAGATAACTCTGTTCTTTAATTTCTTTCTTCCACGTTCTATATATTTCCTCCAGCATAACTAAAATACATCATAGTAACTCTAGGGGTGCCGATGTATCACCTAAAACTAACAGTTACTACTAATATCATGACGCTCTAAATCAAAACAGGTTTTGGAAATTAAAAGTTGTTGTCTTTTAATTGTGTAGGAGGTAACTAACAATAATGAACTCTTTGCAGATTGCAACGCTTTGCAACTACGCTTCTAGTGGTTTTCCCAAGATCACAGTGTTGTGGATAGAGCTAAGAGGGACTTGAACAAAACTTCGGAAAATTTAAAGCGGTAGGTGAAAACGAAAAATTTTAATTATCACGTTTAATATTAGGTATTATTGTACTCTATTACTGGGTAATGTAACCTAGGAAAAAAAACAACTTTCCTCTATAGAAAAAGGT
>NC_090727.1:129619209-129624209 GCF_036898095.1 Palaemon carinicauda | reverse complement strand
ATGCAGCCCTCGTCAACGTCAGAGGTGGATCCTCTTTCTTATGTCAACGTCGACGTGTCTGAGGCGTCGTCCGCTGCCTATCCTGCCAACGTTCCTGCCCCTTCGGACACTTCTGCCGTTGCCGAAGACTGCACTCCGCCCCCTTGCCCAGCATCCCTCGAGGGGGAAGTAAAGTCCTAGGCTCGTCTCTCATGCGAGTGTTTCTCTCCCTTGGGGGAGTTCGCTCATAGAGATTCCTCTTCGGAGGACTGCCGCTGCTGAAGGTCAGCTTGCTGATCCACTGGCCCCCAGAGGGTGTCACCGTGGACGTCGTTCATGTGGTACTCGCTCTCCTCTTTGCCTTGGAAGTTCGCCCTCACCTTCGTGAAGAGACGCCTTTTTGGCTCTTCAGCTTCGTCAGCGCAGCCTTCCTCCGCAGATGAGCCTCTTCATCCTTTGTCTTCTGGCTCTCGACCTTTGCCTGCCCTTGGACCTTCTTCCGACGATGCTGCCGCTAGTCCACTGACTTCGGCTTTGGACTCTCCGCCTTCTTTGGAGGATGCTCATCCTTCTAAAGGACACATTCCTTCACCAGCTCATCCTATGCGTTGATCTTCAGTCTACCCTTCGACTCGCAGTTCACCTCCGTTCCTGTCTCTTCCAGCTCTCCATCTGCCTTCTCAGCAGTTGACGCACGGGGCCGCTTGACTACGCGTCAATCGTCCACAAGTCAACTGGCTTCGCGTCAACCTCGCACATGATCATCGCCGACGCTTCATTTGCCCACTCGTCATTCTCCGTTGCGCCGTTTCCCTGCACTTTCTCCGCCTGCTCGCTCTTCTCCCGATCATCACCAACCAATGCGTCTTTCGCCTGCGCGCCAGGTTCCTGCTCATGGCTTGCCCAGACATCGCGCTGCTGGAGGCTCTCATTCTCCACGGTGACTGTCTCCTGTCCATCAGCGGATGCTGCCCAGCGTTGCCTGCTCGTCATCAATCGCCGACGCGTCGGCCTGCTCTCTCGCTCCAGCGGTCTCCGGCCCGGCATAGTGCTCCAGCCTTACAACACACGCCTTCTCGCCAGCACTCACCAGCACGCCAGCTCTCCAGCGCTCGCCATCACGCAAGCATGCTCCTTCTCCACAATGGCAGAGCAGGCATCGTTCACCGACACATAGGCACTCGTTGACGCATGGAAATGTGTCCCAAAGAGTTCAGGCAGGACCAGACTCGCCTCATCCTCTGACTTCAAGGAAGTTGTGCCATCCGTAAAATAAGGTAGGTAATCGGGAATGGAAAGGTAGGTGTTTCCCCTCCAAACCATTGGTTCTCTAACCGACGAAGGGCAGATTCGTGTCCCACAGATCTCCGGTGCTCCATTCCCCTCCCCGCAAATGCATTACAGCATGAACGCCAGTGAAAGAAGGTAAGGGCGCTCCTGCAGAATTCAAGATTCCGACTTGAAAGCGGACCCGCTGTATCAGCCAGCTACGGAAGAGACTCCTCAAAGGGAACCTTCAATCCCTTTCCCTCCAAGGGACCTTTCAGACAGCACCAGCGTCAGTACGCAGCCCTGGTTCGGTGACATTGTCAGGGCAGTTGTGCAAGCTTCGAGCCTGCCTTCTCAACTCGCTCTTCGGAGGCCTCTGCCATCCTCCAACAACCTTCGGCACTAGCAGAGTCCCGGTAAAGAACCTCGGCTGCTTCACCCCTGAAGAGGAAAAGAGGAGTCTTGGATACCATTGCATCCTCTAGGGTGAAACTGACCCCTGTGAGGCCTTCTGCTTCAAGGCCAAACCTTCCTGGTACTCCTCCCAGATGATCTCCTGGCTCACCACATCCTCTGTCGAGGGATTCTCTAGAGGAGAAGGTGGCAGTCTCCTCCCTTCCACCTGCAGAGGAAGACTCCCCTCTTGTAGAGAACCGTCCACCAGTGGTAGGAACCAGGAAGGATAATTCCAAAAGGCCTTCCATGTTGGAGTTGTACCTTCTTCCCTGCAAGGAGTCGATGGATACTAAGACACTTCCAAAGTCATCCACGAGAACTTCCAAACCAACAGGATCCGTCAGCCACTCTTGGGATGTCCACGACCCACCCCAGGATGAGCTCTGAAGGGTGGATGAAAGAGATTTTGCTGCCAGTCCCACCTCAGAGGGGGAGCAGAAAGTCAGAGCATGCTTTTTGGCAAGTTCTGACTCCTATAAAGGTTCTCAATGTGTTAGCCGACCCAGAGATAACCCGCCAGGAGGGTAAAGACACAGACCTAGGTCATGTCTTTGGCACTCAAAAGCCCTCAAAGGCCATTGCAGCCTTGCCCTGGTCTCAGGGGCTGAAGAGTGATTGGGCTAAGATCGCCCAACAGCTCTCTGATTTTCCTCCTTTCATCATTCAGGCTCCTCTGCCAAGCACCTCCCACCTCCTCGCGTCCAGTAGAAGAGGTACTACGAAGTCTTGGACGAGCCTTGACCAGCTGTTCCACTCCACCATTCTCTGGAAGAGATGACCCAGGGTGTCTCTTTAGAGAGACACTCCAACCGGTAGGTCTCTTTCTCGGCAACGGAGATCCTCAATCAGGAGGTCACAAAGTATGCCATGCAGGCTACTTCGTTGCTTGATCTTTGGTTTTGGACCTTGGGAGTCCTGGTACGGACCGAGGATTTTACCGAAGAAAGTACAGTACCAGAAAGGCTATGAAAACCTTCCTCCTTTCGGGTACTCACACCATCGAGTTTCTAGCCCACCAAGTTTCGAACTTGTGGGCAAATACGATCCTGAAACTTCAAGCTGCAGAATCTGCGAGGTTCCATCAGCAAATCCCTAATGTCGAAATTGCTAGACTCGGGAATTTCTCTCTAGAGGGATCCTCGTTATTTGAGCCAGGGGAAGTGGAACAGGATGCAGAGAGATGGAGGAAATCCCACCAGCAGTCACTCCTCCACAAGGCCTTAACATCCAGGCCCTACAAACCACCAGCTCTTCAGTAGCCAAACCTAGCCAGGACCTCGACGATCGAGACGACAGCAAAGAAGACAGTGTCTAAAAAGCCCTTTCTGACTAAGGACAGGAAAGGCACAAGTCCTCCAGGGAAGGAAAATATCTTGTAGGGGCGGCCGCAGTCACAAACACTAGGATAAGCACTTGCCCCGCTTGTTTGCTAGTGGGCGGATGCCTACAGAGTTGCTGAAACAGATGGAAGCAACTCGTGGTCGATCCCTGGACAGTCTCCGTGATTCGTTCAGGGTATCGCATCCCATTTACGTCTTCTCTCCCTCCCCTGATCAGGAATCTAGTGTCAATAGACTCCTTTGCGATGGGATAAGCAAAGGGGCTAGCCATTCTGGCAGCAGTCCAGACCATATCGAAGAAGGGGGCTCTCCAGGAGGTCCTCGACGAGTCCCCAGGCTTCTTCAGTCAACTCTTTCTTGTGAAAAAAGCGTCTGGAGGCTGGAGATCAGTCATCGACCTCATAGCTCTGAACGAGTTTGTCAAACAAACTCCGTTCATCATGGAGACGGCAGACATGGTCAGACAAGCAGTATGACCACAGGACTTCTTGTGCACACTGGACCTAAAGGACGCGTACTTCCAGATCCCAATCTATCAGTGTCAACCCTTCTTCAACACCGAGACAAACTTCTGAGGCTTTACCAAGATCTGGGGATCATAGTAAACCTTGAAGTCATCCCTGCTTCCTACGCAAGAACTGGTATACATAGGTATGATTATAGACACCAATCTCCAGGAGGCTGAGAAAGGTAGCAAGACCCTATCTCAGACGAGAAGAACTTCCAGCCCAGAAGTGGCTGTCTCCTATCCTTGGCCCATCTAGTTCCCAATGGCCACATCAGGATTCAATCCCTCAAGTGGTGGCTCAAGTCCAGGTGGAATCAAGCCTTCGACTCCCTGGACATTTTGATCCCTATGGGATCAGCGGAACGGAAGGACCTCGAATGGTGGGTGACAGACGAGAATCTGCGGAAAGGCATAGATCTTCTCGTCCTCCCCCCAGATTTGATGCTGTTCTCAGACGCTTCAAAAAAAGGGTGGGCAGCCTACGTGCTGTACCACTCGACCTCAGGCCTTTGGTCACAGTCAGAAATATACCACCACATAAATCTCTTAGAGGTGAAGGCAATCTTTCTGGCCCTTCAACAGTTCCATCAGTGGTGGTGATGAGCAGTAACACCACAGTATTGGCTTAAATCAACAAGCAAGGGGGTACTTTTTCGCAGCCACCTATCCCATCTAGCAGTAGAGATGCTGAGAAGGGCCAAGGTTCATTTGATACTGTACCGCTATCGGCACGCTTCATTCCAGGCAATAGGAATTTGCTCGCCGACAACTTGAGCTGAGCATCTCAGATAGCGAGTACCAAATGGTCTTTGGATCATCTAGTAGCCAACTAAGTCCTAACTTTGTGGGGTTCTCCGATGGTGGATCTCTTCGCAACGGCCCTGAACTTCAGGCACCCGTTGTACTGCTCCCAGACTCCAAGGCCCTCTGGTTAGATGCATTCTAACAACGGTGGGACAACATAGATGTTTACCCCTTTCCCCAGTTCTGTCTGATGAGGAGGGTACTCAACAAGGCCAGAACATCCGTCAATCTCCACTATGGCATCATGCAGAATGGTTTCCAGACCTTCTGCAACTCCTGACGGAGTCTCCAACTCCTGCCGGAGTCTCCAAGAGAACTTCCTCCACTATACAATCTACTCAGACAACCACACACCAACATCTTCCACAAAGCTGTAGCTTCGCTACGACTTCACACCTGGAGACTATTCAGTATCTCCTCACTCAGAGATGATTTTCGCAACAAGTTGCGAACAGGTCGTCTGAATATCTGCGGAAATCATCAGCAGCAGTCTACCATGCAAAGTGGAACGTCGTCTATGGTTGGTGTCGTGAAAGGGGTATCTCTCCTTTCAATGCCAGTATTCCAGCGATAGCGGAGTTCTTCATGTATTTGCGTGAAAAAATGCGCCTAAAGCCTCGCCCTCAGATTGAATGGAATGGACA
>NC_090727.1:129611709-129614209 GCF_036898095.1 Palaemon carinicauda | reverse complement strand
GTTTTCTCTCTGACTTTTCTACCGACGGAATCAGAATTGGCGAACAATTTCTCTTACAAATGTAGAATGTGTCTGAAAATATCTTTATTATTATTAGTGTTATTTTCTTCTCTTGCTGATATAAGCACTAGTAAATTGGGAGGCCTATGTTTAGGTACATAATAGTAGTACTCCAACTAATCTATTGTCCTTTGAACAATGAATAAATCTGTTTGAATAATATATTTCCACCTTGTTTTAGTTTATATTTATTCATATATTTTTATACTTTGATATTTTTTATATCAAGTACGCCTATTGTCGATATCACTGTTTTTATTATTATTTGCTAAGCTAAAACCCTAGTTGGAAAAGCAGGATGCTATAAGCCCAAGGGCTCCAACAGGGAAAATAGATGAGTGAGGAAAATGAATGAGGAAAAACTAGAAGAGAAGTTTAAGAACAATAATAACATTAAAATAAATAATTCATATAAACTAAAATAACTTCAAAATAACAAAAGGAAGAGAAACAAAATAGAATAGTGTGCCCGAGTGTACCCTCAAGCAAGAGAACTCTAATCCAAGACAGTGGAAGGCCAGGTACAGAGGCTATGGCACTACCCAAGACTAGAAAACAGTGGTTTGATTTTGGAGTATCCTTCTCCTAGATGAGCTGCTTACCATAACTAAAGAGTCTCTTCTACCCTCACCAAGAGGAAAACAGCCACTGAACAATAACAGTGCAGTACTTAATGATATCTCAGAATAGAGTAATGAAACTGAAAACTAATCTCATAATCTCTTTGTAGGTAGTATGTTGTCCTATAATTTTTTCGAAAAAATTTTCAAAATTTTTTTCGAAAATTTTTTCAAAATTTTTTTCAAATTACCGAAATTTTTTTCGAAAATTTCCGAAAATTTTTTCTAAAATTTTTCCGAAATTCTTTTCGAAAATTTCCGAAAATCCACTCACCCATTGAAATACTACCATTATTGGGTTCTTTGGCTGGCCAGAAAGTACTATATTGAATCCCTTTCTAGTTATGCCTCATTTTACCTTGCCCACACATGCACCAGTTCTTAACACATTTTTCTCTTTCCTCATACACCTGACAGCACTAAGCTAAACAAACAATTCATCACTCAAGTGGTTGACTACTGCACTCTAATTGTTCAGTGGCTACTTTCCTCTTGGTTATGGAAGAAGAGACTAGCTATGGTAAGCAGCTCTTTTGGGAGAAGAACATTCCAAAATCAAACCATTGTTTTCTAGTCTTGGGTAGTACCTTATCCTCTGTAGAGTTCTCTTGCTTGAGGGTACATTTGGGCACACTATTCTATCCTATCTCTCTTCCTCTTGTTTTGTTAAACTTTGTATAGTTTACATAGGAGATATTTATATTAACGTTGTTATTCTTCTTAAGTTATTTTATTTTTCCTTTTTTCCTTTCCTCACTGGGCTATTTTCCCCGTTGGAGCCCCTGGGCTTATAGCATTCTGCTTTTCCAACTAGGGTTGTAGCTTAGCAAGTAATAATAATAATAATCATGGTCTTCCACTGCCTTGTGTTAGAATTCTCTTGCTTGAGGGTACATTTGGGCTAGCTATTCTATCTGTTTCCTTATTTCCTTTCCTCACTGGGCTATTTTCCTGTTGGAGCCCTTGGGCTTATAGTATCTTGCTTTTCCAACTAGGGTTGTATATTAGCAAGTAATAATAATAGTAGAATTATTCGATAATCCTTTTCTTACTGGTAGTTACTTATTCAATTTTATTCATGACTTAATTCTGCGTCACTTTTTTATTTTCTTTTTCAGTTATATAGTTATCTCTCTCTCTCTCTCTCTCTCTCTCTCTCTCTCTCTCTCTCTCTCTCTCTCAAGACAAATACTTAGACCAAAAACTACGTAATTAAGAGTAAAATTTCTATTAAGGATAAACTCCAAAAGGGACCCAAATTTTTCATTGATCCTTTCTAACATTTCATTCGAAGCTTTTCGTAAAATGGTTATTTTGATCAGTGTCAGCTAATTTTCAAAGAGAGAACTTGTATCATCACGATATTCTTGAGCAAATGTCTGCTTAGTTTGCTTGTGTGCTTGGACAAAATTTCCACTTAAAAAATTAAAGCACTTGGGCACAATAT
The DNA here is from genome assembly GCF_036898095.1 of Palaemon carinicauda. NCBI lineage: Eukaryota > Metazoa > Arthropoda > Malacostraca > Decapoda > Palaemonidae > Palaemon > Palaemon carinicauda. The sequence goes on along the minus strand of NC_090727.1, from coordinate 129,612,082 downwards.
TGCATCTGTTTCCTTATTCCCTTTCATCAATTGGCTGTTCTCCCTTTTAGCACCCTTTGCTTTATAGCATCCTGCTTTTCCAACGAGGTTTGTAGCTTAGCTAGTAATGATAATAATTGCTATACAATCTGGAAAACTAGTAGGGATAACTTTTCCCTTAGTTATTTCCCCCATACCTCATCAATTAAGCTCCTTGGAATCTATAAATACGCCTTATTATCTGATGATTTAAAACAAATATGGAATGACAATGCTCTTGTAAGCCCACACTCTTCAGTCAACGGAAAATAACTTACCACGGTTCTTCAAAGATAATCAAAGGATAACATTAAATTTATTTATGTTACCCATCCTCCATGCCGTATTACTCGTT
>NC_090727.1:129501866-129606209 GCF_036898095.1 Palaemon carinicauda | reverse complement strand
GTAAAATTGTTTACAAATCCTCTGTAAATATACTTTAGTAGCATATAAGAGGGTTTTATTGTTTTATAGTTCCCTTCAGGACAACATTTTCTAATAATTAAAAACTTTTCTTATGGGAAAACTCCCCACTTTCTTTGAAAATGACCTTTATTTCTGGGTCTAATAAATAGTTAGAGAGATGTACCCTATAGTTTTTACTTTTGAGTTCTGTCTTAATATTGGATTCATTAAACTAGTCTTTCTCTTGAGTGAGTCAACTAAGAAGTCTAAAAGGTATTTTATACTATGTTTAATTTCAGACTAAAGATGAAGGCGGGAAAAAGTCCTACGATCTCCACTTCCTGGCTTGGGTCAGAATCCTCACAGGTAAGGTCAATTGCAAGCATTAAATAAAGGGACTTTGCACCACCCCTTGTGGCCTCAGATGCACCCTCTTTTTAGCCTTCCTACCTTTTAACTTTATACTGCAACACTATAGTTCTGGATGAGGTCATAACTATTAAATCATGAATCCCATTATATATAAGATTGGTGCTATTATGTTTAGACATTTCTGGAGCCTATGATTTTAAATGACTTTAGTATTAGACAAATGTCATTTCAATCATACTCCATATTCGGTTTTAAATATTTTGTTTCATTTAGGGTTTCAACCTTTTTGTAGAATTAACTATATTGAAAAATTCTTTTAGCTACATATTTTTATATTGCAATTAAAGATTCGCAAGAATTATGAGAAGTTTACTATGACAAGAATCATATAGACATTGACTAGTTGAGAGGGGACAAGATTCATATGAATATTAAGACTTTACAAATAAGATTCATGGAAATGTTGACTAGTTTAGTGGCAAGATTCACAAGAATATCAAGACAAGTGTCTTGATTCATGAAAATATTAATATCAAGAACAGGTTAGCAATAACAAGATTCACAATTATATCAAGATAAGTGTCTTGATTCATAAGAATATGATATCAAGAACAGGTTAGCAATAACAAGATTCACAAGAATGTTACGACAAGTGTCTTGATTCATAAGAATATTGATATCTAGAACAGGTTAGCAATAACAAGATTCACAAGAATGTTACAACAAGTGTCTTGATTCATAAAAATATTAATATCAAGAACAGGTTAGCAACAACAAGATTCACAAATATATGGCTACTGTAGTTTGCAATATTATTATTCATGAAAATATGAAAAAAAAAAAATTCCAGTAAAATATTACCACTATTTCGCAATGAAAATATTCATGGAAATATTACAGGACGAGGCAGGAGCTGCTGCGATCAAGACCGTGGAACTCGACGAGCAGCTGGGTGGCGTTCCTGTCCAGCACAGGGAAGTGGAGAATCACGAGTCCTCGCTTTTCCTGTCAAGGTGGGTTCTGTTTTACTGTGTTTTTTCGTCTTCTAGAATGTTCAAGTCACGCTCGAACTCTTTAGTTTCTTGTCCGCAGCCTCCTCATCCTTGTGAGCTAAGGAATGGGGAGGTTGGGGGAGCCTATAGGTCTACCTGTTGAGTCATCAGTAGCCATTGCCTCACCCTCCCTGGTCCTAGCTTGGGTGAAGAGGGGGGCTAGGATGCTTACTATATGTATGTATGGTCAGTTTCTAGGGCATTGTCCTGCCAGCTGGGGCGTAGTTAAAGTCTTTTTGTATATGGCATTTTATGAATTAAAATATTATTGATTTCCATTTTTTATTTCTCACAGTATTTCATCTATCAGTTACTTCTCCATTTTTTATCTTGCCTGGTCTTTTCTCTGGTGCCTTTGGCATTCTTACGGATTAGGGTTATGGCTTGGCTTATAAGCATAATAATAATGACGATGATTATAGAAATAATGCCTAAGTAAAGCTTTGCTGTAAATAGAATACTATGCAATCTGAGGAATGTTAAGTGTCTAAAAAAAGAAATCACCCAGAGTACCTTTTAACAAAGATGAACCTGCAAAAGCTAAACTGTAAAACTCTGTTTATCTACAGACCTTGTATGAGTTTTAAATATATAACTTAGTTTCATGAGAGAGAGAACTCAGCTTGAATGCTCTAAAGATTAATAAACTTGGCATTAACCCTTTTATCCCCAAAGGACGTACTGGTACGTTTCACAAAAGCCATCCCTTTACCCCCATGGACGTACCGGTACGTCCTTGCAAAAAAATGCTATAAAAACTCTTTTCATATTTTTGATGATTTTTTGAGAAAATTCAGGCATTTTTCAAAAGAATGAGACCAACCTGACCTCTCTATGACGAAAATTAAGGCTGTTAAAGCAATTTATAAAAAAAAATATACTGCAAAATGTGCTGGGAAAAAAATAACCCCCTGGGGGTTAAGGGTTGGAAATATCCAACTAGGGTTAATATTTATATGAAGTGTAGGCTTAACCTCAGCTTAGGGAAGATCTGTTATTATAATGGACAAGTTCTGTCATTAGATTGGCACCGGTGATGACAGCTTGGCACAGTCACCCCTTATCAGAGTGGGCGATCATTCAAAATAAAAGCTTGTCTCGCTTCTCTTGTGGACATGGTTAGATGTTATGTTTTGCTTTTAACAGTTGCAGTATTTTTACCAACCACTGTAGTACTGTACTGTAGAGGAATATGTTTACACATAAGAGGATCATTTTAATTCATTAAAGGAGTATTTTTCTTACCCCTTAGTATTATTTTTACCCCTTAGTATTATTTTAATCCATTAGTATTATTTTTACCCCATAGTATTTTTACCCCAAAGTATTTTTACCCCATGGTATTAATTGTACCCCTTAGCATTATTTTTATCCATTAGTATTATTTTTCCCCATAGTATTATTTTTATCCATTAGTATTATTTTTACCCATAAGTATTATTTTTACCCATTAGTATTATTTTTACGCATTAGTATTATTTTTACGCATTAAAGGAATATTTTACCCATTAGCAGTTTTTACCCATTATAGATTTATTTACCCATTATATGATTATTTTTACCCATTAGATGGTTATTTTTACGTATTAGAGGATTATTTTCACTCGTGTGGGGATTATTTTATACTGTTTATTTTTTACCCATTGCAAGAATGTTGCTTATTAAATTAAAATCTTTACCAATCAGGAGGTTAAATTAACTCATTAAAGGAATATTTTAAATGTTCAAGAAATATCTTTACCCATAAACTTTACTTTTTCGGTAATGGTGGTGGGATTAAGGATGTGAGTCTTATCTGTAGTTGCTAAATAATAAAAGGGTAGAGAATCTTGTGATTTTATTATACTGTTTTATTAATGTATAAGATTTTAAATTCCCTCAGATTATCCTAATGAAACTTACAGCACTGTACTGTATAATTATACTGTAATGATTATGGAAATAATATACAGGGGTGCTTTATACAGGGCTTAGAATAAACATACAGTATGATAAGATAAGCATGAACAATTTTAACTGTTTTTATATGTGATTTAGTTATTCCATCTGGTAGATTTTCTTGTTCCAAGGGGTTGTTTAGACGATAATGTAGCTTTGACTGCCATTGGGTTATAAATAGAAAACATAGTTTAGATATGTAATTCTTCCTCTAATAGAGTAATATGATAGGGGTGTTAAGACTCAATAACTTTAAATTATTTCTGTAAAGTATGTACTTAACTGCAAACTTAACTGTAGTTGTTTGGTGTAGTGTATACAGAATATCAAAGGCCTTGCTGATTTAATAAAGATTAAATCACCTTACACCATTTGGCTTGAAGTTAAATAAGTAGTCCAATAAATTCCGGAGGCAGACACATAGCTGTGATCCAACTGCATCTTTTTCAAGTCTTCAAATTCTTATAAGAAAATTTCTCTCCCAGGTTCAAGTCAGGCATCAGATACTTGAAGGGAGGTGTGGCCTCAGGGTTCCACCATGTTGATCCGGACGAAGCTTACCCAGCCCGTCTCTTCCACGTCAAGGGTCGCAGGAATGTTCGTGTCAGGCAGGTGCGTGCGATATATTTTGGTACACGTTTGGCCTCGCTGTGACGATTTTCATTTTGTTGTAAATTCAAACTACAATATAGTTATTGGTTTGTTTTATCATGTGTTTGAGCTTCCTATGTAATGGATGGCTCAACAATGTTTTTTTTTTTTTTACTGGATGTATTGCATCATCCTTTTATTAGATGTGATGTGTTGATTCCTATGATCACTTTGAGCACATTTCATTAAATGGAAGCTAAATACAGTTTGTGGACAGGTCCAAATATACTAGCGACTTAATTTTAATGAATAGGTCTCGCATAGTTTGATTCAAAATACCTTTTGTTCTTCCAGTTGGGGAGATTTGCTGAATACCGTGGGATGTAGCATTAATCTGTTTTGTGGTTATTATAAATATTTTGAGCACATTTCAATAAATGGAAGCTAAATACAGTTTGTGGACAGGTCCAAATATACTAGCGACTTAATATTAATGAATAGGTCTCGCATAGTTTGATTCAAAATACCTTTGTTCTTCCAGTTGGGGGGATTTTCTTAATGCCGTGGGATGTAGCATTAATCTGTTTTGTGGTTATTATAAATATAACCATATACCTTAGTGCGTTTTGATAAACATTTTCAACTGCTGAAGAAACTTATTCAACTTCCGTTGGCAGGTGGAGGCTAGTGTTGGTGCCATGAACAAGGGCGACTGCTTCATCCTCGACTGCAGGGACAAGGTTTACGTTTACATGGGACCAAGCAGCAGGAGGATGGAGAGGCTGAAGGCGATTCACGCTGGCAATGCCGTGCGAGATGATGATCACGCCGGCAAGTCCAAGGTCGTCATCATTGGTGAGTCGAGAAGTTTTGGACTTGTGGTTGCAAAGTTAAAAGATTTTATCATGAGTCAAGTAGTATATGGTTGCTAAAGCAGATTTTATTGGTGTCTAAGTGATCATATATAACTGAAAATTCAGTACTTTATTACTGCAAAGTCATATTTTTTAACCTTGGTGAAATTTATTATGGCTACTAAATCAAATATTTTCTTGCTGCAAAGTCAGGTTTTCTTGCTGCAAAGTCAGGTATAATTGCAGTATATTACCGTTAAGTAAAATATTTTATTGCAGAAAATCAAAATTTAAGGGTTTACTTCTACAGTAGCAAAAAAATTATTTTATCACTGAGAATGAAGAGCATTGCAAAGCTAAAGATTATATCATTGCCGACTTTATAATTTTATCTTTGCAAGGTGAATGAGATATTATTGAAAATTTGTGAAGACTTACCTAGTCTGGAGCTGACCAAAATGTTTGCAAGGGAAGTTTAATTTTCATCATATATAAATAATTAAAGAATTTTATCCCAATATTAGGCCATTTTGTACCCCAAATATCAAGATGAAGAATTTGCTTGGGAAAAAAAATTAAGAAAACTTATAAGCATTATTATATATAAAGTTATTTTTGGTGAACTATGATAATGTTTTTGACAGTTTAAAAGTATATTATTATATATTAAGTTATTTTTGGTGGTTATTTTTGGTGAACTATGGTAATGTTTTTGACAGTTTAAATTAAAAAGTATATTACATGTACTTTAATCTCACCAGTATGTCGTCTTTATAAATCTTACTTTGCTTTCATATTGCTTTTCATTAACTGAAAGTTCTGATAGACATTGAAGCTAAAAATATTAATTTTTCATATAGACGAGACTGCATCGGGTAACGAAGTGGGAGAATTCTTCGAGAACCTCGGCGGCGGCTCTCCTGACGACATCGCTGAAGAAGACTCTGCAATGGACGACTCTGAGTTTGAACGTCATGAAACTGTAAGTACGGTTGAGTAATTATTACTTTTGATAAATTGTTCTGCTAAGATAAAGTTCTTGAATTCAGAATTACAGTTCATTTCTTGACATATATTAAGTTGACAATCTTTAAAGTGAATTTTTGAGTTTTTTTTTTTTTTATATGAAAATTTTACTTTGATCTACATAATACAACAGATAATTTTTTAGTTAGTGATTCATGGATTTTCTGTGTATCATACAGCACTGTATTTGGTAAATAAATCTTGAATTTTTTTTTTCTTTTTTTTATTATTATTACTATTAATGTAAATATATAGTATGTTAATAGACATTTAAGTACTGCAAGTAGACCTTAAGTGATAATTGGTGAAGGAAAATACTTATTGTACTTCATTAGACATTTGAAGTAAATATATATGAAAGTTTGATTCATATATATTGTACTATGCTGTAAATCCTGCTATAAAGATTTTGATAGTTTGTGCCCTAACATTGACATAATATATTCGTACGATGTATGCTCTTCAACATAATAGAGCAAAAATAATTAGTTTGCTACTGCTATATAGCATGCAATAATGAGCTTGTTATACGAATGTTTGTGTAAGAGTAAAGGGGAATTAGCAGATGTAAGAAAAAAGGGATTTTGACAAAGGAAAAATCTATTTCTGGGAAGAGGCCTGTGACGCCCGGTGAATAGTTGGTCCCCTTGGAAGATTATCTCCCTTCCCCAGGATCCTTCGCTGTGTCCAGTCACTACTCTCAGGACCTTTTTAGCTTAGTACCCCCTTGTTCCCTGATAAATAAGGGGCCAGACGAGCGGGTGGCAGATCTAGCTAAAAAGGTCCTGAGAGTAGTGACTGGACACAGCGAAGAATTCTGGGGAAGGGAGATAATCTTCCAAGGGGCCCACCTATTCACCGGCCGTCACAGGCCGCCCCAGAAATATGAAGTACCATCGGGAATGAGAAATGACCGCAAAATTAGATGGATAAATTTTCAAGTTTAATATTAACCCTTTTACCCCCAAAGGACGTACTGGTACGTTTCACAAAACTCATCCCTTTACCCCCATGGACGTACCGGTACGTCCTTGCGAAAAAATGCTATAAAAATTTTTTTTTTCATATTTTTGATAATTTTTTGAGAAAATTCAGGCATTTTCCATGAGAATGAGACCAACCCGACCTCTCTATGACAAAAATTAAGGCTGTTAGAGCAATTTAAAGAAAATATACTGCAAAATGTGCTGGGGAAAAAATTACCCCTTGGGGGTTAAGGGTGGGAAATTTCCAAAGAGCCTGGGGGTAAAAGGGTTAAGCAGCAGAAGAATGATGGATGTAGCACTTTGGAAAACTACTTTAATCTTGAAAATGATTAAAGGGTAATTGAAGTATGTTGACATGACAGCAGGAGCATTAGATAGTTTCCTGATAATGCGACGAACTGGGAATGTGATGTGACAATGTCATAGCAGGGGATTAGATTATGAGTGTGATGTAACGGAGGGACTGATAATGTGACATGACCAGAGGGACTAATATAGAAGGCAACATGACTGGGAGAGGATAGTGACACTATTGTCTATTTCTTTTATCGAGGCAGATTTGCACCGACTCGCAGCGGTGCCCTTTTAGCTCGGAAAAATTTCCTGATCGCTGATTGGTTAGAATTATCTCGTCCAACCAATCAGCGATCAGGAAACTTTTCCGAGCTAAAAGGGCACCCCCTGCGAGTCGGTGCAAATCTGCATTGCTAAAAGAAATTGACAATAGTACTGATAGTGACATAATAGGGACTAATAGAGAAAGTGACATGACAGAGGGACTGATAGAGCAAATATCACTGAGTGACTTAAAACAGTAAGATATGACAGGTACTAGCAAAAATATGAGTGTAAAGACAAATGTCAGGTACTATACTATGTTAAGAAGAAATGATTGTGTATATAAGAGGATTAGTAAATTCCCTTATTCCATACTATAGTAAAGGAGAAAGATAATGCTTGTAAGAACGGATAACCCTGGGAGCTGTCATGGGGAAATTGTTTTTTTTGGGGGGGGTGGGAAGATGGAGAAAAATTCAAAGGCAAGAATGTAGGATTGAGAAAGATTCAAGGCAAGAGTGATAGATGTGGTATAGGTATTTACTGTTTAGTTCATTTTAGATGTATAATTGTTGCACATGTGCACAGTGTATTCAGAGCTCCTTTGCAGCTGTAAAACCTGCTCACAAATATGGTCAATAACGACACCTGCATGAGCGAATAATTTCTATTCTTTCTATATATCTCATTGTCATACCTGTGCATCTTAACTAATTCCTTTCACCCTACCACCCACAGAAAGTAGTGACCTTGCACCATATCTTTGAAGACAGCTCTGGTGCAATGCAAACAAAAATGATAGGGGAAAAGCCATTGCTGCAGTCCATGCTGGATTCGGGAGTAAGTATTCATGGTAGTAATTACCGGGTTTGTGTAAGTTTCAGGTGTTGAATCAGCAAGAAGTTTAAGATTGCTGCATGAAATTGATAATTGATATCCCTTTTTCATTATATCGTTTTGATTAACCCTTTGAACGCCTTTTGACATATTCTACTTCCAGATATTTCAGTTCCCTTTGGTGCCAATATGTTAAGTTATTACCAGTTTTATTTTTGAGTATGAAAAGTTTTACAAAATATTTTACATTGTAAATGGAAAAATTTATTTTGCTATACAGTGAGAAAAATGTAAATTCCATCCTTAAATAGTTTTTTGGTTTAGAATGAGTAAAATTGCATTAGTGTCAAGTTTTTTAGCGAGGGATTGTCATTTTAAATGATCAATACTATGCACAGCAAAGACTAAATTCAGTTTTTGGGATGATATAAAGCCAGTTTTTCGTATAATCCTTACTATCCAGCTAGACCAATTGGTTAAAGGTTTTTTAAAAATTTTATTTTTTTAGTTGTAAGGTTTTTCAGGTTATTTATGATTTCTTAACCTTTATTGCAGTTTTACAGATTATGCCAGTCTTAAGGTTATCTCGTTGTGAAAAGAGACAAATTATGATTTTATTGTATTGGAATTGTGTACAGGGAATTCCATAGTTAATAATTGGATTTATTTCAGCAGTGATGTGTTTCCACATAAGCAAAATGTGGCTGGTTGGATGCAAATAATGAAAATTTTATTGGAATTAAATTGCAGTATTTTAAAGATGGTTTTGTTGTTTTAAGTTGAGCTGTAGCCCTTTCAAGTGTTCTTAAGACTGGCACTATTTGAGGTAATTCTAAACCAAAGTCAGACGAAGATAATTTTATATCTTTGGTATGAAATTTCATTTGGGAACTAGGCTTGATGGTGATGTTGGTGTTTTCAATATTTTTTTATTCGGGATGCAGCCTTTTTTGCTGCTTCAAGTAGTGTCTTTGTGGCGAATTTTTTTTTTTTCATCTTGCTGAATTTGGTTCAATTTCTTATAATAGAATTATATTATCCAAGATAAGAAAAGTTCTATGTAAAGCAAGTTTACTTGGTTAAATACATACATACATATACCAAGGGACTTCCCCCAAATTTGGGGGCAGCCGACATCAACAAATGAAAAAAAAAAAAAAGGGGGACCTCTACTCTCTACGTTCCTCCCAGCGTAGAGAGTAGAGGTCCCCTTTTTTGTTTTTGTTTCATTTGTTGATGTTGGCTACCCCCCAAAACTGGGGGAAGTGCCTTGGTATATGTATATGTATTTCACCAAGTAAACTTGCTCTACATAGAACTTTTCTTATCTTGGATAATATAATTCTATCATACTTGGTGAAATGCTGCATAAGATTTTGCTTTTTGCAACTTTGGCAACCTGGGTTTTGCCTTTTAGTTGAAGGCTTGCTTCCTCATAGAAAGATGCACTGTATTGACATTTATTTTAAACAACTTGAATGTCATAGTTCTTTATTTTTGTTTTTATACAGATTATTTGAACGAATGGTTATGAATTTCAGTGGTTTTAAGTTCTCGTGAAAGTTTGTCGTATTTTTTTTAGTAGATTGTACTGTAACAGTTTAAAGGAATTTTTACTAACACTGTAGTGACAGCAGGGGAAGTCCAACAGCAGGCTCCATGACCTGCTTAACGTCCTGTTGAGAAAGGTACGGTAGTTCAGACTCTGAATTCACTTTTTAAAAGATTCGAGAATGAATAATCTTGCAGTTGTAATTGGCTGTGACTGTTCCACACACACACACTTGCCAATTGCATCTTAAACTTTAGCACGGCATTTGGAGAATGTTTGAAAGTTGTTAGCACCAGTTGTTCAGGAGCTCTTCAAGTAAATTAAATTTTTTTAATGATAGAATGTTGAATAACTATCAGCACAAATTATTCAGAATCATTTAAGTGAAATAATTGTATATGAAACCTTTAATTGTTTCGACTTCCGTAAACACAAACTGCTCTATTAAAATTTGCAATGTGAAGATGAGCATGCTTAAGATCAATTTTATTCTATTGATAGTTTAAAATTAATAATTCAATGCTGTCTCCAGTAAAATTAGGAATATTTGAATTAGTTCTTAGGTTTAATAGGGGCACAACTCGAACAACTACTCTTGATATTGTTGGTAAGTTAGTCCCTAAGACTTGGGTCGGGAAAACAAGAGCCGGTGTAGATACAAGGCTCGCTTAATCTTATGGGACTGATTATAATGACATCAAATGACATCATATTTCTAGCTGGTGAGATTTCTATGGCATTATCCGTTAAAAATTTTCCGCAAGCTCCATATACTTCAAAAAAAATTTTTTCCATATTTTAATATAGTAAAAGGACATAGTTATTCAGATTTAAAATAATGCGATACCCATTTTTGACATAGAAAAATAAGTACAACAAGCAATTAAATAAACAGATTATCATGTTAGGCGTCGGAGTGCAACCTTCCCCAAATTGTTGGGAACCCCCAAAGAACTCAAATGGTTGTCTAACAAGGAAAACTTTGAACTATGAGTTTCTGTGGTAGCTACCGTATTATTTGCTTTGCTCTAGAAAAAATAGTTTGATTAGATAAATATCTAATTGCAAATTAAATTTTTTGGGGTATGGGACAGCAGTGTTTGAAATAGCCAGCAGATAATTAACTTAGATGTTGAAGATAGGGTATATTTTTGAGGCCAATAGAATTGCTGTTGTGCCATAATTTTGATGCAAGGAGAGTGTTTTAACCTTTATATATATATTATGAAAACATGCAGTTGATGGTAAGAGTATTTCATTGCTTATCTCCCATGTAAGGTTAAATAATTGTCTGGGAATTGTTAATCGTTGGTTTTGTAGATAGTTGGCCCTGCTGATAAAGACCAGTTATAACTGTGCATGACTCATGCTATCGATCTACCAAGCGAGTTGGCTGTTCCATCGGATGCATGCTATGAAATAATGAGCGAGCATTCACCCTTAACTGTTCCACTGGCACTGGATGGATTATGCACAGAAATTGGTGTCTTGAGTCCATATTGACTATAGTCCATTTCTTTTAGCGATGCATATTTGCACCGACTCGCAGCGGTGCCCTTTTAGCTCGGAAAAGTTTCCGGATCACTGATTGGTTGGACAAGATAATTCCAACCAATCAGTGATCAGGAAACTTTCCGAGCTAAAAGGGCACCGCTGCGAGTCGGTGCAAATCTGCATCGCTAAAAGCAATGGACTATAGTTCGATTTGAAGCTGACTTGGTACAAAGGAGTTTTTTAGCTTGATGCTCTTTATAAACATAAATTGTTCAGACACAAAATATAAACTCTTGATCTTTACTAGTAAATTGATTGGCATGAGCTGATGTTCTGGCTTTGAAAACTTTGCTCATTTTAATGGTAGTTAAATTCAAATTAAATCTTGAACATTTATTGATTGTTAATATTATTCTTGCATAGCTAAATACACTGTATCTTTTAGAGTACAGTATATATTAAGTTTTAGGTGTTTGATAATGCTTTCTTTGTAATTTGATTGGTTAAACTACTGTGTTTTAATTAGTTTCTTTTACAACTTATGAATTTGAAAAAATCATGGGTGCTATGAGTGAAATCAGTCTTTTCAAGTCAATTTTTCAACTCTAGCTTAAAATAAATTTGAATTTTGTAAGTTGGGCATCAAATATTCCTTCGGTATCGAGACAACTTTACTTTTGAATCTGTCATGAAACTCACAAGCATTGTGTTATAGTTTCCAAAGAGATGAGAGTTTATCTGCATTTTGAGATTGTTTGCATTTTTTGTAGCATTTATAGTTTTCCTTAAGTGTTTGTCTGCTCATGTGTTTCTTTGTTTCTGGAATCTGTCTTAATCTTTTTAGAGATTAAGTTCAGAAAATTTTCAGGATTTAGGAGTATTTAAATAATGATTTATGGATATTGGAGTTCTGATTGGTAAGAAAAGTTCTACTTTTTGTAGACAAAATTATTGAATATTTTTCAAACCATATGGGTAAACAATGTACATGTATTGTTAAGTATGCAGAAATTCTTGTATATAGTAATGTACGGGCCGTGAGCAATGATGGCACATGGTTTAAAAATGTGTGTGGCTATTTCATACTGTGATATTGATTTTAGAATATTTTATTTTATTTATTTATTTATTTTATTTATTTTTTTTTTTTTTATTTTTTTTTTTTTGCATATGCTTTTTGTGAAGTGTGATTAGATTTCAAAGTTTGGTATTGCCATATTTACAAACTTGTAGCATAACCTAAGTAATTAATTCTTGCAAAGTTTACAAAAGGATTTAAATTTTTGTAGTTTCATTCTAAGCTATTGTCTTAGGAATTAAATATGGCACATTCCTCTTTTGTATAAATATATTTAAATTTTTATTTTTAAATGATTCAAAGGCCTTATCATAAGCATCATCTTGAAATATCAGTGGATATTTTGTATGGCACAAATCTGTCATGTTTATTTTAGTTAGAACTAATTTTTTTTTCTTCTAATTTTCAAGGTCCAAAGAATGCCAATGTACCTATCAAAGTTTGTTCTTTTGCAAATTAAATGAAAGAGAGCCAAGGTGATCGCTTGAAATTGACAGATAGTTTTAAATCTCCTGTTAAGTCTTTAACAAAAAGAAAAATTATCTTTGAGAAAAATATATATCTATTGAATTTGTCAGAGTAATTATTTTAATAGGATTATATTATAAATAAATTTCTCATGTTATAAAGTAACTTTGATAAATTACTAAATGTAAAGGAGTTTCTAGCAATATCTGAATCCTTATAGTGTACTATTTATAGTTTTCCATGCAAGGCACACTGTAGATAATAAGGATTTTGTTGTCTTAGTCCCCAGCTACATTGTTAACTGTCTTAAAAACCCATTTGTTCCCTTTGACCTCTTATTTAACTTCTTCAACTGTGTCTTCCTCCAATTACTATTTCTTAACAATTATTACTCTGCAATGTGCGTAACAGTTTAAATTACCTTACTTTGAATTATTTGATTCAATTTGAATCAAGTTTTTGTTCCATTTGATGTAAAAGTTAGTTTTATATTACTTGAATTAAGAATTTGTTTGTTCCATTTAAGAATTTAAGTATTTCATATATTTCCTTTCTCATTTGTGCAATTGTCTCTAGCGACATACATACTTGACACTGATATAGTAATGATGATGCTTATGTGTTATGCTCAAGTTAATTTGATTGAATTTGTTTTTATAGTGTTTTTTTCAACCAGGTTTGATAGATTTATCCATCACCGAGTTAACTCTTTTTAACCAGAATATTTTACTTGCTCTGAAATACAAAATGTACACTATAGTTACTGTATAAGCTTGAAAAATATATATATTGATTTGTCACTTGATACGTTTAAACCTGGTTGAAGAAATATTTGATTTTTTATTAATTTATTTTTTGGCAAAAAAAAAAAAAAACTTTAAATTGGTCCCTATATTCATCTTGGCTTATGCCTTTCTTCACAAAACAGGAGAGCAACCAGGTAAATATGATCGCCGCACGTTATTGTACGTTGCACTTTGCTTGCGCAGTAAAAACATTGCTGTTGCTCTAGTTTTGAAGATTCTTTCTTTCATGATCTACGGTTTTATCTACCTAATGCATACTGTACTTTTAATTCTGTTCCCTTGGGCAAATTTGTATGTATTCTTTTTGTAAGGCGAGATATCAAATGTAATAACATGTGACGCTAACAGAGGTGTATAGAGAATCAGTCTTTTAGATGTACAGACTGGAAGGCATGTTTTTAGCTACTCTGGAAGTGGTAGAACATGTACTAGACAACCCTTTTTAAAAGTATTAAAGTATTGTAATTTTGGTAGGGCTTAACATAGCGGGGTATCCTTAAAGCTATTGCTGGTTGTGCAGGTTAGCATTTTCGCGGCCCATGTGATCGAGGGGTGTAGAATAGTAGGTAGCCGTAATTAAACGGTATTGTTTATTTGCTTCAAGGAAATCAAGGTAGTTTTAGAGTTAGCAGTACTTAAGGCTTAGTAAAACCATAGACTTTTGGATGTGCTTGGTAAAACACAGTTTCCAAATTAAGACTGCAGACTATACTGCACCAATTTTCCTTCTATTTGCATTAGATTATCTGCCTGTTTTGCATTATAGAGTACAGTAGTCGTGCAATGGTTTTCTTTGGTTATGGTCACAAATGCACTTAATGCCCGTGCACACATTTGGTGAAATTAGGAGATTGTTTTAAGCTTCTAACATGCTTGCTATTTTTCAGCCATGTTTGGTAACCTAAGTTTTTAGTGAAATTCAGCAGCTTCAGCAGAAAAAATGCCTATGGTCTAATCAGGTTTATGGCAAATCCTCTTGACTTAAATTTCCAATATGTTCAGTAAAGTATAGTTCACAATTCCACTTTTTGTAAATACAGTACTGAAAACATCATCTCAATTGATAAGGACAGATCAGTAGTTAGTTTTACCCAAATTAATATTGTTGATTTTATAGAGCTGATTATTCATTTGGGAAAGTTGAAATACATTACAGTACATGACAGTAATAATGTTCTTAATTTGTATGTGGAAATTAAATAGCATTTTTTCTTTTAGTTGTGGAACAAAATGTTGGAATATTAAATTCACTACACAGCCATTGAAGGGTGACTTAACACATTACACTCATTGCTGTTACACTGCTTACGGCACAGCACTTATGAACATTCTTGGTCAGATTTTGTTTTTAAGATAAGCTTAACTCAACAATGCTTCGCATATCGGGAAATGATTTGCTTAGGGTCAGTATTGCACGGTGCTTGAAAGTGCAAGGAACTTCGTGGTACACGCACAAGAAATATTGACAAATGCCAGTACACTGAAACATGTTTGCATTACCACACTGTCTGGATTGTAGCTTTTCATTTTGGGCGTTAGGTATTAATTACTCCGGCATAAATTTTAACCCAGTCAAGAGCATGGTGTTGGTTGTGAAAAAATTGTGGCTTTTGAAATCCAAAACCAGCATGAAAAGTAGTAGGTATGGAAATTAGGTAGAGTGGTTACAATATTATACGATATTGATAGTGAACTTGTGGATATATGTAGACCTTTGAGGAACATGAATGTTATAGCTTGAGGATATGGAGTGTAGTTATTAACAACAATTTTGCAGTTAATAATTTCTCCCTGGAATAAAGTAGAAACTGTAATAGAATAGTTTAATCCATTAGATTTATCATATGCCTTATTTCCTCTTTCCATTTGTATAACCTTTTCCTATTAACCATATCGGCCTGATTAACATTTACTATAAGGTATGTCTCGTGGATTACGGGTATTGTTAACCATTATTCATTACTAACATAACCTTGTGGAGTCTTATGAAATGGTTGTACGGCTTCTGTCAAGAGCTTGGGTGAAGTTATCAACATTGATAGATTAATTTACTTATATAGTAGTGGTATATTTCTAATAAAAACCTTGATTGTAAGGGTTTACATTATTCAATACATAGATTGCCAGAAGCCAAAATGGGACCTCCATTGATTAAGACTCTTGACCTCAATTTTCCAAGGGGCTTTCATGGTCCAGATCAGGGCTGCCGGATTCTCCACACTAGGCAACTCCACAACACTGATTCAAGAATCAGTCTTTCAGCGAGTCGGCAACATCAAGCGCTGAACTCCACTGAGCCTCCTATATAGTCCCATAGCATCCACACTTTCATAGACTTTACAATTATTGTCATTTTTATATAGATATCACGGGGAAAATAAATAATAAAACACTCATATTAATTACTTATTACTTTTTATTACATTTTAATCGACATACATCATCTCTTTACAAAGTGTGGAATTTATTAACACTCGGATTCCACATTCCACACTTGATCAAGATGTGGAGCAGATTAGCCGTATCGATGACTTAAATTCCCCGTTTCGGCAGCCCTGGTCCAGATAACTATTAATCTAAAATTGGTGTCCTTATATGTAAGTCTGGAGTCTCATAAAGCCTTAGAATATTTAAGACATTTTTGGGATACTTTTAGAGTTTTTAAGTATACAGGTGTCCAGGTTAGTTGTGGGTTGTGGAAGACCTTGGGTCTTGAGCTCCGGAATTTATCAAATGACGAAAGCCCAGCCTTTGTAAATCTCAAGTTAAATCATTGTTAATAAGAAGCATCAGAGGTCATTATCTATAGTCCATCTCTTTTAGCGATGCATATTTGCACAGACTGCGGTGCCCTTTTAGCTCGAAAAGTTTCCTGATCGCTGATTGGTTAGAATTATCTTGTCCAACCAATCAGCGATCCGGAAACTTTTCCGAGCTAAAAGGGCACCGCTGCGAGTCGGTGCAAATATGCATCGCTAAAAGAAATGGACTATAATTCATGATGTCTGTATGCTTTTGCAACGCATTTGATTTATTGCCGGATGTTTTGAGCAGTCGGTTTTACTCAGGTTTTAAATATTTCATATACTTTTTTAAAACATTTCATGTACTATACAGGGTACTTTTTTTAAACATTTCATATACTTGTGATTTATTCATAAATGCATTATGGTGAAGGTTAGGTACAGGAATACTAGATTATTTTAAGAATATTGTCTTTTTACCAGAAGAGATTTTATGAAAATATCACTTTAGTTCATTACATGCAGGTATTAAAAACCTCAATCAAAGAATATCTTAAAATACAGAACTTTTATAAAGACCTTGATCAAAGAATTGCTTAGAATAAAGAACTTTTAAAGACCTCAATCAAAGAATTGCTTAAAATAAAGAACTTTTAAACATCTTGCTCTAAGAATTGCTTAGAATAAAGAACTTTTTTTAAAGACTTCGATCAAAGAATTGCTTAGAATAAAGAACTTTTAAAGACTTCGATCAAAGAATTGCTTAGAGTAAAGAACTTTTAAAGACCTCGCTCTAAGAATTGCTTAGAATAAAGAACTTTTAAAGACCTCGATCAAAGAATTGCTTAAAGAACTTTTAAAGACCTCGATCAAAGAATTACTTAGAATAAAGAACTTTTAAAAACCTCGATCAAAGAATTACTTAGAATAAAGAACTTTTAAAGACCTCGATCAAAGAATTACTTAGAATAAAGTACATTTAAAGACCTCGATCAAAGAATTGCTTAGAATAAAAGTACATTTAAAGACCTCGATCAAAGAATTGCTTAGAATAAAAGTACATTTAAAGACCTCGATCAAAGAATTGCTTAGAAAAAAAAATACATTTAAAGACCTCGATCAAAGAATTGCCTAGAATAAAAGTACATTTAGTATTTTATAGTAAAGTCACGAATTAGATATTTTAAATATTTACAGAATAGTTTTATAAAGTTTTTCTCACAGATTTTGTCCTATTTTTTTCTTACATGAGCTCTTCTTCCTTAGGATTGCTTCCTCCTGGACACTGGAAACAGCGTGTATGTTTGGATCGGCCGCGGATCCAGCAAAAATGAAAAGATCAAGAGCATGGAAATGGGATGTAAGTCTTTATATATCCATAGCTGGTTTTGCTTTAACCCTTTTACCCCCAGGCTATTTGGAAATTTCCAACCCTTAACCCCCAGGGGGTTATTTTTTTCCCAGCACATTTTGCTGTATATATTTTTTAAATTGCTCTAACCGCCTTAATTTTTGTCATAGAGAGGTCAGGTTGGTCTCATTCTCTTGGAAAATGCCTGAATTGTCTCAAAAAATTATTGAAAATATGAAAAAAAAAAAAATTTTATAGCATTTTTTTTGCAAGGACGTACCGGTACGTCCATGGGGGTAAAGGGATGGCTTTTGTGAAACGTACCAGTACGTCCTTTGTGGGTAAAAGGGTTAATGTTAGGTTATACATAACAGGGAAAGATGAGTGTACCATAATTTATAGGGATCATAACAATGACTGCTAGATAAGGTCAAAGAAAATCTTAATATATATATTTTAACCTTTTTACCCCCAAAGGACGTACTGGTACGTTTCACAAAACTCATCCCTTTACCCCCATGGATGTACCGGTACGTCCTTGCAAAAAAATGCTATAAAAATTATTTTTTTCATATTTTTGATAATTTTTTTGAGAAAATTTAGGCATTTTCCAAGAGAATGAGACCAACCTGACCTCTCTATGACAAAAATTTAGGCTGTTAGAGCAATTTAAAAAAAATATACTGCAAAATGTGCTGGGAAAAAAAATAACCCCTTGGGGGTTAAGGGTTGGAAATTTCCAAAGAGCCTGGGGGTAAAAGGGGTAATGTTATTCTTTTGTGATTTAAAATACTTCGTGTCACTATAATGGAAGTTGTGAATTTGGAATAAGGATTATGAAAAGTAGCTGTAAAGCATGTAATCTTGACATTTTAATGTTCAAAATGTAAAAATCTATATGCTTTTGTACAAAGTTTCTTCTGATAAATGGGTTATTTGAAACTTTCTTTCAAAAGCATATAGTTTTCTTGCTATAAAATTATAAATTACTGTATTTGTTTTAAAATTAAAATATAGTGACACTTCATAAACAAGAATACTTTCTTGAGGTTTAGTTTTTTAAATGAATTATTAGGGGGAATGCAAAATAAATTGAAGGCTTCATTTTGTTATACAGCGTCTAAAGCATAACCGTGAAGGCCTTTTGAATAAATTTTTTTTTATTAAAATGTTTACTTTTACAGTACTGCAATAATATAGAAAATTAAATTTTGCAATACTGTTTTCATAGTTGGCCATTTTATTCTTTGTATAATCAAGGTAACTAATTTCTTGTGCAGCTTCTTACGTGGAACAAAAGGGATACCCCAAGTGGATGGGTGTTCAGCGAGTGGTGGAAGGAGCAGAACCAGCTGTCTTCAAGTCGTACTTCAAGACTTGGAAGGAGCCTGAAGAACAGGTTGGCCTCGGTCGTGTGTTCACCCAGCGACAAATTTCTACTGGTTAGTAAAAACCTTTTTACCTTCATTTTATGATACATGATTTATTTTTATTATTAAAATTTTTTTAAATTAGTTTTTGAATTACTGGGAGTAGAAAACTTAATCAGGAATTTCGGGACAACACCATCACTTAATTTTAAATTGAAAGACTAATTGCCCAAAATAAAATTATGCAGAGAGAGTAGAGATATTTTGGTTTACTTTTTACTGATAGTATCTGCCTATTAAATGCCTCAAAGGAAGTAATGGCGCACACTTCCAACAGTTTTCTCAATCATATTCTCTCATCCTGGGAGGAACGTAGAGAGTCGAGGTCCCCTGTTTTGTTTTTGTTTCATTTGTTGATGTCGGCTACCCCCCAAAATTGGGGGAAGTGCCTTGGTATATGTATGTATATGTATTTCCGTCTAGTGTTCTGTCAGCGGAACTTTGATTTGTTTCCCCCTTCCAGTGACTGCTGCTGAAGTCGACTTTGATGTCAGCGCCCTGCATGCTGAGAAGAGGCGCCTTTTGCAGAAAAATGCTGGTCCTGCCTTTGGCTTCATGCCAGATGATGGAACTGGAAAGGTTAGTTAATTATCAAAATTCAAAAAGGTATCCCATCTGCCCAAAATATTCCCTGAAAGATTAGATAAGTATTTTAATCAGTGAAAAAGTTTTTTAAACTTTTTGTAATACAGTGATACCTCTGGATACGAAAGTTTCTGCTTACGAAAAATTCTGGATACGAAAAGCGATACAAAGATTTTTATGCCCCAGTATACTAAATAATTTTCAGGATACGAACAGCTTACGAGATCCCAACTCGTCGCCGAGAGTACAGTACCCTTTTTTTCAGGGTATCAACCCTTAATTTAGGTGTACAGGTAACAATACACCTTCACTGATCCAAATGCTTTACATACAGTACCGTAACTTTTATACAGTAGTAAAGAAAACGGACCATTTTCTTAGGGCTTGGAGGGGATAACTAGGCTATAACTACATTATTGAATAATCTCATGGTGGTTTCTGGAATGGATTAGACTGTTTTTAACGGTTGGGTTAATTATTGAATGATAGAAATGGCTGCATTGCATGTTTATTACTACAGTTTAGCGTGTTTATGAAAGAAAAAGTGTCTTTTCGTAAGGCTTGGAACGGATTAGGCTATTTACATGTAAAACGCGACTCGGGATACGAAAAAATCAGCATACGAAACCGTATCCTGAACGGATTACTTTCGTATGCTGAGGCATCACTGTATATCCAACGTTAATATGTTTTAAGTCGGGTTTTTGTGAATTTTTCCTTACCATGTATTTTTTTTTTTTATTGATAATACTACATATTAGGTATACTATAATGATCCAAGATGACTTTGTTGAACTATCGAGATGAAAATGCTTGGACCAGCTGTGAACCCTATGAATATTTAAGTTATCCAGATGTACTTGAAGTATTAAATATCTTCTATTTACCGAGCAGATTGAGATTTGGCGTGTGGAGGACTTTGAGTTGCAACCTGTTGATGAGAGTACACATGGCTTCTTCTTCGGTGGAGATTCTTACGTCATGAAGTACACTTACGAGAAGGAGGGCAGAGAACGTTATATCATTTACTTCTGGCAAGTCAGTATTATCCAACAATTGATCAATTTTTTTTCATCAAATGTAAATACAATGTTATAATACATGAAATGCTTTGAGGTAATAGTACCCCATGACTGCACTATTGTTGTCGATTAGTTTTTTTGCAATGCACTGTTGTACATTGTTGGTAGGTTGTCAAATGTTAGGGCTAGGGTTTCCTGGTGCATGTTGTAGAATAATCTCTGGTTTACCCTTGTATAGTTTTTCATTCTTTTGGCTTAACGACACAATTCTTCATAAGGGTCTGAAATTTCCCTTGTTTTTTATTGAAAGGGTATTGCAAGTAGCCAGGATGAGAGGGCTGCCTCTGCCATTCATGCCGTTCGCCTGGATAACGAGCTCTTCGGCAAAGCTGTCCAAGTACGTGTGGTTCAAGGATACGAGCCTGCGCACTTCCTCAGAATCTTTAAGGGTAAGTTAGTGGAAGGATTTCTTGTAAATACTTAAATTGGTATTTATGTCCACAACTCCTGATAACTAAAAATCCTTAGCCCGCCCTGAAAAGGAATTTTTAATCTGTATTCCACAAACTTAGTTTGCTTAGCCACAAAATAATCAGTTTGGTACCTTCATTGCAGTCCATGATTTCCCTATTGAGGGTTGGTGGCAGTTTTTTATGTGTTTTTTTAATTTTTACATTTTTTTTTTTTAATGATACCTTCATTGCAGTCCATGATTTCCCTATTGAGGGTCGATGGCAGGTTTTTATGTGGGTTTTTTTTTTATTTTTTTTTTATTTTTTTAAAAAGCTGTAATATGTGCCTTGTCAAAAAAAACTTTCAATTACATGACAGAAAAACAAATGCAAATTTGGATAGACACTCAGAAAATGACTTATTCAAATTATAGCAATTTAAGAATGACTCAATGTGTGCATCATTACACCTCGAGTAAGAAAAACTCATTCCTCTTACTTTTAACATATTTCATATTGATATGAAGTCTTTTTAGAATATTCTGTACTGTAGAGAGTTAGATTATAAAGAATTTTGTACACAGGAATCCTATTTTGTTGTTTTTAAGTCTTAATAGTACTTATGTAGTTTTAACATAATGATGCTCAGAAATTCATATGTAGCATTATTTATCATTGTATTAAATGTTTTAGTTCTCAAAATCTGATATGTATGACACTTTCATAAGATGATACATTTTGATGTACATATAGTGTACATTTGTACGCACTTTATATCAAAGCTTTGTATACACTAGTTACTGCAAAAATTCTAAGTGATATACATTTAAAAAGTGAAACCAGCTTTCCTTGAAGCAGGATTCAAAGGGGGAAAGAAATGCATTTAAATCAACAAATATTTCGTATACAGTACAGTACCAACATGAAAATTTGCGTATAATTTTAATTGAAATTCAATGTACAGTACAGTATCTGAATTCAAAGGGAATTTAGAATTACAGTATTGATGGACTGTTTGATTTACACATGGATACAATACGTAATATTTAGACAAACTTTTGAAAATTTCTTTCTGCTAAAATTTCAAAGGTCGCATGGTGGTGTTCCTCGGTGGCAAAGCTTCCGGTTTTAAGAATGTTCACGACCACGACACCTACGATGTTGACGGCACACGCCTGTTCAGAGTAAGTCTACCTCTTTATATTTATTGACTTTTCAAAATCTTATGGAGAGAGGCCTATGAATTAACTTATATGCCTTGAAGTTACTCTACAATGAACATAAATTACTGTATAAGTATTCTATTAGATATGGGATTATTGTTGATAATAATTTTTCCAGGTGAGAGGAACTTGTGATCTTGACACGAGGGCTATCCAACAACCAGAAGAAGCGTCCTCCCTCAACTCTGATGATGCCTTTGTCCTTGAAACCCCAAGTGCCACCTATCTTTGGGTTGGAAAGGTCAGTTAGTGCCAGATGTGAATCAACTGTTATTGTTATTTTTATTGTTATTGGTTTTTCTTCAGGTTGTTGCAACCACAATTTTGAAAATAGAATGCTATAAGCCTATGGACCAGAATAGGAAAAGCAAAAATTTATCAAGTTTTCCTTTTTGGAATTTAATTTCTCTATTTATAAAAGTTTTTAGCTATTTTCTTTTACTTTTGGTTATAAACAGGGAGCAAGCGAGGATGAGAAGTCCATGGGCGAAAAGGTTGCCTCTTTGGTATCGCCCGAGCGTGATGTTCAGGTATGTAGTTAAATTGTTTTAAGGATTACAGTAACTGGTCATACAAATTTTAATTTTTCCCATGTCGAAATTGTTGTGTGCCGATGACTTGATTCAATATCTATGGACTCCACAGAAGTATTGAAGACTGCGTGTTAGTTAAAATGTGTTTTTCTGAAGATACCAAGGTAATTTTTTTTTTTTAACTTGTACATAACACAGCCTTGGAAATATAGTTACCATTTTGACATTGGGGAAGAAATAGATTGCAACTTGAAAAATCAGGTCTATTACAGCTTCACAATAACATTATCAGTGTAGGTAGAAGATTTAAGTTTCGCTGTAATTGTTACGATCATGATGTAAAGTGTCTGCTAGTTTGAGAACTTACTATTTACGTGTATTTATAAATTTTCTTAGAAAATTTTCTTAGAAAAATTTTAAGTAAATCCAACAAAGTGCCATGTTAATCCTAACAACCTCCTGTAATTCAGGTAATTGCTGAAGGCGAGGAGGATGATGGATTCTGGAGTGGGCTAGGAGGAAAGGGAGACTACCAGACCGCTCGTGATTTGGACCGTCCATTGCTCTACCCAAGGCTTTTCCATTGCACCATTTCACCTGCTGGATGTCTTAGGGTCCATGAAGTGTCCAACTTCTCCCAGGAGGTATTCTTGTTACTTAAATTGTCCGTTTTTAGCTCATTTTAATTTTAGGTAGGTCAGGATTTTATATTGACCCCTCTAGCAATTATTTGATATGAAGAGGGAATATTAACCCTTTTACCCCCAGGCTCTTTGGAAATTTCCAACCCTTAACCCCCAGGGGGTTATTTTTTTCCCAGCACATTTTGCAGTATATTTGTTTTAAATTGCTCTAACAGCCTTCATTTTTGTCATAGAGAGGTCAGGTTGGTCTCATTCTCTTGGAAAATGCCTGAATTTTCTCAAAAGATTTATCAAAAATATAAAAAAAAAAAAATTATAGCACTTTTTTGCAAGGACGTACCGGTACGTCCATGGGGGTAAAGGGATGGGTTTTGTGAAACGTACCAGTACGTCCTTTTGGGGGTAAAAGGGTTAAGTAAAACACAACTTTGTGGATCTTTAAAGATGGGATTTTTTTAGTCACATCAAACTTCAAATTGTCCCTTTCCTATTATCTATTCAATTAGCTCTGTATCTTTTAAAAAGGAATACATTTGAATAATATGAATGTTTTCATTACCATACCTTCAGGATTTTTTTTTTTTCCTGAATGAGGTAAGACGTTAGGGATTTTTTTCTCTTATCTGATAGGCCCGGCAACTGCGCAAGCACTGGTGTTTTAATTGAGCAAGTCATAATGGAAAGGAAGGAATATGTAATCTCTTTATTTGCAATTTTTAATTAGTATTTGTACCAGCATTGGTTCAAGCAGTTGAGAGTTTGTCAAAAGACTTATTTATTTTGTGACTAAAGTTTGTTTTTGCATATTTTGAATAAAAGATTATTTGATGAATTCATGAATGTAATTATCAAAAATTATGATAAACTGTTAGAATATTTGCTTAGTCAAGCAGACTTTCTATGCTTTTTTTTATTTATTTTTTTCCTGTGTGTGTGTGAATGAGTTAACTTGTCATCATTTAAATGAAGTAAAATTAACTACTGTACCATTATGAGGTAGTTCATTGACCTGATCCTTCAATTCAGGATTTGAACGAGGACGACGTCATGGTCTTGGACTCCGGTGACGAGGTGTACATCTGGGTTGGCCAAGGTTCCGACGACCAGGAGAAGGAAAAAGCTTTCACCATGGCAGAGGTGAGTTTGTAAAGTTAAAAGCAAAATCGGATGCTTTACCGTTTTCTCCTCCTGTCAAATTTCTCATGATTTTACTATGACAATGTTAATAATGGTTTTCAAAATCTTTAGGTTTCAGAAATATATTAAAGTACAGTACTGTTACCTATAGTAATTTAATTTGTCTTAAAGTACTTAGTGTAATTTGGATTATCATCATTTGATGGTTAAAACTAGACCACAGTAAAGAAAAAATTCAAAGGGGTTTAAGCAAGTGTTTTTCTTTTGATATTAACTCAAGTATTTTATATAATAAATTTAATTTTAGTTAAAGATTTGACTCGGTAGTGTTCCTAAGTGTCGCTTTTTAATAAAATTCATGTTCTATATAAAAATAAATTGCATTTTAGTTAATCTAATATTTGAATATATTGAAGATTTTGTTTCCATGATTGAGTTTTCCGAAAGTATAAGTACAATAGTTGATATATTATTATTATTATTATTATTATTATTATTATTATTATTATTATTATTATTATCCAAGCTACAACCCTAGTTGGAAAAGCAAGATGTTATAAGCCCAGGGGCTCCAACAGGAAAAAATAGCCCAGTGAGGAAAGGAAATAAATAAATGAAGAGAAAAAATTAACAATAAGTCATTCTAAAATAAGTAACAACGTCAAAACAGACATGTCATATATAAACTATTAACAACATCAAAAACAAATATGTCATAAATAAACTATAAAAAGACTCGTGTCTTTTTAGAATTCTATGTTCACTTAATTTATCATATACTGTACTAGTCTTAAGTGACTGTATTTTGAATCTTATTTGATGTTTCCAGAACTACATCCGGACGGACCCCACAGAACGTACCCTGAGCTCGACCGTGCTAGTCCGTGTCAACCAGGGAGAGGAACCAGCCGCGTTTACCAGCATCTTCCCAGCATGGAATCCGGATTTATGGCAGGTAGGTCCCTCTATTTTTTCTTCTTCTTCCAGCCTTAACACAATGTAGGGACTCAACACATTTACATTTCAGTTTAGAGCACATAATCAGACAATGGTGCTGTTAAAATATATCAATAGATTGACGGAGAATAACAATTTCACACTTTATAAGGTTACACATAGATTTCCAGTCGTATCACTTTAGTATCTAAACATAGACACAGGATAACTGTCACGTTTTTGATCTTTCGGTACAAAGTAAGTTACCAGATTGTACATTGAATTGATCTTCTAAAAACGGAGGAGATCCACACGAATGTGCAGCACCTGGATTACTCTTAAAAGGAAATCGTGTAAAGGTATTCACACACTTTGAGGTTAGTCCCAACATTTACTGGACAGTTAGTTTCTATACTTTTTCTCCACTCAGGCATTGTACAGTACTATCTATTATTTCTAAATTTTATAATCTTGTAATATTTTGCTTTATTTAACAATGAGCCATATTAAATCTAAAAAGTTTTTGGAAATGGAAAAGTTTCCTTCTGGCAAATTCATATTTGCTTGGTAGTATTTTGGTAGAGGACAGTTTAGCAGATCTTAAAGCTTTTAGAGTACTGATATTCGTATTAATGTAAACTAGTTTCACATAGATGTACGTAATTTGCACAATAAATCAATAGTATTTTGAGGACTTGGGCTTTTTTCCTTGAATAATTTTGTACAGTAGTTCTTAGTTTATTTTTGTATATATATTGTAGCTCTAGAATTTTCACAAGATTTTTAGTAGTAACAATACTTTATCCTGTCAATTGGTTCCGCAGAGGGGACAGTACTCTTACCCTTGTCATATTTTGTAGAGAATGATTATTCAAGCACAGTCAGATGAGGTGTTTGAATCTCTCATTAAAGAAGGTATACAGTATCCAGGGAAATTAATGTTAATCCTTTTGGAACTCATTCCCTTCAGTATTTGTGTTTATTGATCTTTACATATGATTACTGTATTCCTAAATAGGGTTTAATCTACGCCAAGAGAAGCAATGGGTTCAAAGACAAAATGATAAAGTTGTTCAAACGTGTATGTTGCTGCTGCTCAAGAACGTAGGATCCTCGTTGGTAAGGGTGTTGTGTCTGGGGACACTTGTTCATTCTCTTGTCATTTCAATCTCGTGACGCTGTACATTAATTCCTAGTTCAACCTGCCGACCTCCAGAGTAAGTCGTGCTATAATCTTTCACGAATTAACCAGACTTGTACTAACCCCAGGGAGATGAAGCATTCGTATCGCTAATCCTCACTACTGTACTTCCGTTTCCCCAGAAACTTCACCCTTACTACCTTGTGGCATTACATGCGTTCGTTTGTAAAAAGTAGTAGTGTACTGTACTTTGCCAGAGATTTTCTAAAGAGCTTCAAAACAAACACACACCCACACTTTTAAGAAATTATTTATGGAAACTTCAAATGGTATTCTTATTAATGTGTATTAATTGCATGAAAACCACTGTTTTTTTTACTTCCTAGATGTGAATCTTTAATTTATTTTGAAGTATGAATACTCTGTGATTAAAATGATCTTTTATAACTCGACAGAGTAATAATTTGGAGAATCGGCAATAGAGTTTCACTACCGAGATTCCTCTTTGTTCATGAAGTTGTATAACGAGGTTTTAATTATGTGCATTGAGATCACATCCAAAATACTTAAAAAAATCATGTAAGAAGATATTTACACCCAGTTTCCATTAATAATTCTGTAAAAGCATATCTTTTTAGTGTACTTTCAAGCTTTTCTCAAACAACATTTATTTTCGAATTGAAGATTCGAAACTGTATAGTGTGGCTTCACTTATGATCTACAAATCAAAATGGTATATGCATGACAAGCTAAGTTTCCAAAAATAAAGCAGATTTGTTTTTCTCTTATGGTTTGTCTACAAGCTTTCATACTTCATGGAATATTTTGTTTTAATGCAGCAATGAGTCCTTTTGCTTATAACTCCAGTTTTCACAACATTCTTGCTCTTGTTCCTTCATTTATATATACAGTAATGAATACGTAGGCTGCAGTTAGATTTTGACGAGACACTTTATCAGTGAATCCAGATATAAAATTCTTTGCTTGTTTCCCTTACAGAAGGTGGATTAGAGCGTTTCCTGTACTGTACTTTGATGTGCGTTTTTTTAAATAGGTGGTATTGCTTTTTGCCTAAGATAATAAAAGATGCTCTTGCTTACATTGCATGACGCTGCGAGGGAATCATATTGGAGTAGAAGTTAGAAGGGATTATGAAGTAGTAATAGTAGTGGGTCTGGAAGATTTGCATAAACACTACTTAATCCAGCATTTTGATGTTTCTTCAAAGCTAATCTTTGATTTGATAGTAGAGAATAGAGAAGATGGAGGGTCAACCCAATCACGTTACCTCTGTAATGCATCTGGGGAGAGAACGTTGGTCAGTGTAGCATGCAACTGCTCAAGTAGGGATAAAGTATACTATACTCTTAGTAACATATGATTAGTCATCTTTCAGAGATGCAGGCAAATGATTTAGTTGCAAATAAAAGTGCTTGGGGAGTGGTATTGCTAAATGCCATTTTACCAATTGAAAACTTCACTCAGTTCTTGACCATCAAAGTCATTCCAGCATCGCCCTACGGTGCCGAAGACCATCTCTAAGCCTCAAGCATCAGAGGGCAAAGGGCACAGTGATAAGACTCCTTCCCAACCAGTAAAAGTAAAGACTGCTTCAGAATCAGAAGGTGCACAAGGAAAACAATCTGTCTCGAATGAAGGATCTCAAAAGCCTGAAGTACCTCCTCCAACAGTGCCTTTAGTATCTCCTCTAAAGGCTGAAGAGGTGCCTTCCTTAAAACCTGTAGAGGTTCCATCTCCAAAGACAGAGAATGTAGCGAATCCCCCTGCAAAGCCCGTTGAAGCCCCTGAGGCACCCCTGCCAGAGAATTCCCAAAAGGAAGCTGGTTCAAAGTCAGATTCCTCAAAGTGCTGCGTATGCCAGTGACTTTGAAAGTAAGATGCAAGGCTTGTCCCTCTTCTTCTTCTCATGTGATCCCCTCCCCTCTACCTCATTCAGCCTGCAACTGAAGTGCATTTAACATCATGATATTGTTCTCAATGCATAGAACAAGTTTTTGAAATTGGTTGATGATTAACCATGGTTTTAATGCGTGATTAAGGTTTATTGGATATAACTACTAATTTAAAAAAACACTTTACGAGACTAAGGGAAATATTTTTATCTAGTTCAGTTGATACAGCTTGTGTCTGTTGGTTCTTTTAACAGAACTGAAAAGACGAAGAAATGTACTTGGTACAGGAATTGATAAACGGCAAAAAGGATGAGAAAATCATAGGAGTAAAGGTTTGCTTGTAATAGTCTCAAGATACCAAACCGTTTGAATGATATCTGTTCCCTATTTTAGTCTGCCTGGAAATTTAGTCATTTTTACTTTGTTGGTGAATTTAATTTTTAAGTTTCGTGTACAGTATTAATGTTTTGCTTTGTTTGCCTTTAGATTTTTACGAAACTGTGTTATGGAAAGGGTTTATCGTGATTGTAGGGAGTTAGATTTGCTTTGTTTAGAGGAAATAGAATTAGTTTGCTTTCCTGCATGAGTGTTTGTGATGCATGTAACATGGTTTCCATGATTGTAAAGGCTACAGAACAATGACGAAGGTAAGTTGAGAATTGATTCTTTGTCTGTTTTATAATAGTGAAGCTGGAGTTGGTTGTATTAAAAATGGTTACATAAATAATACAAATAATACTTCTAGTGTCCAATTGGATCTTAAGATGTAGTGTACAGTACTAAAGAGTTGTAGTTTCAAGCCTTGGAATGAACTATTCTACAAACTGTAGATTAGACATGTTAGAAAAATTGTGATGCAAAAATATTTTTATTTAAAGTACAGAGCATCGGAAGAAATTTTTTATTTTTCTAACATTTGTTTATTTGTATGTTTGATCCAATCCATTGGAAATAATATTTCATACTTTAATATTATAAAGGATACTCTTCTTTCTTTAGAAGTCTAAATACTTTTATTTAGTGTATAAATGAAACTTATATTACAAATAATTTAACTTTTGTATCAGATGTTTGATATGGATCTAAAACCTTTTATGTAGCATGTACTTCTTTTTATGCAAAAGATGATTGGGCAGATGACTTTCACTCATCGTTAGTTAGCTTGCATGTCTCTGTCGAACATATATATTGCACGTTTAGAGGAGGCTCAATACTTGTCAAAAAGTGTTCACAAAATTCTACTACTTTATCTTTAGTGGTATATTGAAGTTGTCAGTTTAGTATCTTAACTATTTTAATCACTGCTTCGTATTACCAACTTAACAAATGAAACTCAGTGCTACGTGCACATTAAGTTTAGATTCTACCTGTATCTTTTATCTTTATAAAAAAGAACTTGCATGGCAAGCTGTGAAACTACATAGCTGTGTATACCGCTGTATTCCAATACTAAAAATCTGCATTACAGTGGACTAACTGTAGGTACTCCTCTATTACTGAAGTACAATACAGTACCCTGTATGTCATTTTGTGAATACAGTTTAATTCTTAAGATTGGAAAGTTTTGCCGACTTTGCTACTGCTTTAAACACAGCATGATATCTTCAAATTCCACCCTGAGTGGAGGTGTCTTTGCTAATGTTATTACGAGCCATCATCTCGGCTTCCTGGATGGAATATAGTTATTATAATTGCTCTTAGTTACTTTGTATTATTTAGCCAAAATCAATTTCCAAAGCTATCAATATTTTGTATACCCTGAGGTTTAATTTATACAAGGGGCCCTTTGATGACATCCAAGAAAGCATAAATTTATTTCAATTTTTCTTTATACATGTCATTAATTTTCAAGTGTTCTGAAAGTTGTATCCCAGAAGAGAAATTTACCCCCATGGCATGTGAAATTTTTTTATAGATGACGATATCTTTACAAAGCTTGATAGCTTTCAAATGAAGACCTTAAGTTTTTTTCATATCTTGAAACTGCTTGTAAACTTTAGCAATGCCAGGTTTCTGATATGTATACAGTATTAACCCTTTCAGATTTTGCCCATTTGCCAATTTTATCTTTTGTACCTTTGTTCTGCACACAGTCTGTATTAACTTACTGATCAGTGTTTATGAAGCCATTTAAGGAAATTTTAATTTTGGTTGGGCAAGTTTGTCACAACCTATGAGCATCAGTTTATTAATTTGCTGTAGGTGAGATAACTTTATTTCAAAGGATTGGGTTGTTGATAATATTAAAGTGTGACTTTTTAATATGTGCACTCTGAAGGGGTTATAAAAGATTAACTGATCTCTATCCTGAACTGGATTGGCTGTCAATTTGACATTGGCACAGTTTTTTTAACATAACATTGTGATGTGGCCTAGTTTCAACTTCATCTCTACCCTTATCCCTTAACCAAGGAGTCCGTGGCTGTGCTACATCTTCTAATAAGTGATTTTTATCCAACAAACCCTTTCTACAAATCCTCCTTTACTTTATCACACCATCTAAACCTTTGCCTCAGTCTTCCCCTTCCACCCTTAACACCCAAGCCTTCTTCACTCCCTTGCCCTCCTCTCATCCTTAATACATGCCCGTACCATCTCTGTCTTCTCTCACTTTACCATCCCATAAATTACTTAATTTGTCAGCTTCAACACAGTGAGATCCTTTAAATCCAATTAAATATTTTCCTCTAGCTCCAGCTTCTGTTCCTTTTAGTTTTATGATCAGGGCTAAATGACATATAGATGTAATATTAAAGTGCTTCATTTCATGATAGAGATTGGTGAATAAGCAAATTTGTAGGTGATGGCTTAAGTAGTGCTTTGGTTTGATAAAATTGAAGATTTAGTGCTGCCGAGAAGGAAGTACTATGGCAGAAATATACAGTACACAGTTGTCAATGCATGCTTGATTATGAAATTGCATAGAAGTACTACAAGTCTAGCCAATTGCTTTAAAAAATTCCATTGATTGAAATTATTTGGGAATTACAATTTTGCTGAGACAATTTCATATTGAAATTTAATTTGCTGAAATTGAAAAATTTTCTCGTTGTGACTTTGAAAAACAGAGATGGAACTTGTCATTGGCATACTGTACTGTACTTGACTTGTGATAGATGTTGAAGATTATATGCTTTACAAATTATTATGCTTTTGCCTGTATAGTATGATGTTTATTTCTTATTAACATAGTTACAATATAGTCTTAAACTTTTAGTTAGATTATTTAAAGTTTGAAGCTTAGCTTTACCTTCATATATTTTATTCATAAGCACTGTAAAAAGAATTCCTTCATCACACGAATAGTATTTTTTTAAGAGTAGAACATTGCAAATAAACTGTACAGTACTTATAGAGTAATGTAGTGATGCGTAAAGAAGGGATACAGCAGCCATGGAAACGTGAATATAAATGGGCTTTTAAATTTTTTTCATCACTATATTTACTGTAAAGGTTTCTGAATACAGTAGCCAACTTTCAAAGTAATTTTGACCAGTGGTTTATATTAGTTTATGTAACACTCATATAAAATGTAGCTGAACCTACCCTGAATTTTGTGCTATTGAAATTGACACTGTATAATCAAAATTGTTTGTAGCTATAGGATGTAGTATAGTATTTAGAAAAAAAATTATAGAATTAAACCAATAATATACTGTACTTTCATATAATTTTGATGAGCCAATTTACTTCAACTGACCATAGCAAATGTCTGGAGAGCTTTTGTCATTCAATTGATATAAGGAGACAGCAGGTAAAGTTTTACAGTTCCGCAATTTCTTTTAAAGCTGGGTAGATGTATTTGCATTTGGAAGGCTGCTTACTTTTAATGTCTCTGGGACCCAATTCCTCCCATTTTTAACACTGGTTTATAGGTTGACTTGCCCAAGAAGCTTTCTCCTGGTAACACTTCTAGCTTTGATGCAACAAAGATATTAGAATTATTACAAAGCCATGTTCTGAAGGTGTAATATTTTTATATTTATAAAGCTCAATATTATTTATTTTTATTAATATTATCATTACAGAAGTTGCAAGTCTGCTTCGAATAGCATTATGCAATCAGGAAGACGCAATTATTTTTCCCAGCTGCTGTAACTATTCTTTCTCTTTAGAATTGGTTTATTTATAGACTGTCTATTCAAGAGTGAAGGAATTCATCACTTAGAAATTGACTTTAACCTGGCAATTCTTACACAGGAAATTCCAAGTTACGACGACGTGAAGGCGCAGTTGGCGGAGGCGAATGCTGCTCTTGAGTGAAGAGAACCAAAGATTTTCAAATGGAGAAGGCTGAACTCTGAAGTCTGAAGCCGTTGCTTTATATTCTTTTATTTAGGAGTGCTAGCTGTGTTCTTTAGCTTTGTGATCCGAATTTTTGTCATACCTTACATTGAAGTTTAATGAGCTACGTAAATGGAAGCTTCGTTAGGTATTCCAGAGAAATGTAATCAAATTTCAGCCAGCTGATTTAGGTGTCTTTTAGTAGTACAGTATTAGGGTTTAGGTTAACAATTTGATATAAAAAACTTCTCCAATTTAGGAGCAGTGGTGCTTCATTGCATTGGTGCCTAGGGCATTGCTTCAGAGCAAGTTTTTTTGGGGCAACTGGGTCTTGAAAAAGTCCAGTAGAATTTTGGGGGGACAATAGTGCCTTAGACTGGGTAACAAAATAATGGTCACAAAGAACTTTATAAAATCACAGTTAATGCCTTCCTTGTTCTTGCCATAGAGTTATTGATCATAGACCTCTGTTTGTAGCTAGTGCGCTTGGATTCTGCAGCCAAAGTTTAATATTCCTACAAACTCGAGCTTTAGCGGTGAACCACTATATTTACAAGATTTTTTGGTGCTACGTCCATAAATCTTGGATTTGCACGCACAAAGATTTATAAAATAAAAACTTACATTAGAGTAAGAAAGGCACTTATTATTAAGATTACTTTAGACAGAAATTTAGATTGTAAGTTAA
This sequence comes from Palaemon carinicauda, assembly GCF_036898095.1. Lineage (NCBI taxonomy): Eukaryota > Metazoa > Arthropoda > Malacostraca > Decapoda > Palaemonidae > Palaemon > Palaemon carinicauda. Next base: position 129,572,514 of record NC_090727.1, on the reverse strand, counting down.
GTAATATAAGTAAATAAATTTGAAATGGTTCATTTCACGTTTTGGTAATGACTCAACTGATTATTAATGGGCTAGGCTTCCAATACTGTACTTAATTACTTTTAGGATTTAAATTTATCCAGACAGTAAGAATTCTGAGAACAGACACTCACCAAGATTGATTCAGTTGACTTTTCTGATATTTTCATGGTTTTAGTAGAAAATTTTAAGATTTTTTTTATAGATTACTTTTACTATGTCCAGCATTTATTTAGACTTTGATCTCTCTAGTCAACACTAGGTCTCTCTAAATTCTTTCATGTATGCACAAAATAAACTGGAAATTACAATGTTTATGTCTAGCCTTGAATACGGTACTGTACATTAAAGGTTGTTTGATATGATTAAGCTACAGTTTTTTATCATTTGCATAGTTATTTATTCTCGTGTATGAAGATTTGAGTGCATAACCCTTCTTTTGGTTTCAAATAAAAGGATTTATTTATTTGGGTCACATGGCTTATTGCTGAAACCATTCACCATAGGCACTACTGAGGTGTAGTGGCACATATGATATAGAAGTTATTAAAGCCTAGAAGAAAGTGGAAATGGGCGTGCACAAGCTGAATATTGGGACGTTAAAAGAGCCAAAGGTAATGCCCGCGTGCACTCCGAGGATGCAAAGACAGCACTGACCCCAAAGGGGAAAATTGCTCTTGATATTGCCATGCTATCGTATATAAATTGTGATCCTAAAACATTTTTTAGTTTTTTCCCTATATAGTACTACCATCCAATTTGTTTAGTTTGGGAAGATTGTAATGCAATGTATTTTATCAATATTTTCTGTATTACAAATTATAGAAGGGGTAAAAATTCTTGTAGTGATTGTTTTTCTGGATAGGAAGAATGAAAGCATTCCAAGGGCCATCAATAACAAAACTTTGGAATATTTGTGTTGTTTGGGACATTTCTTTTATTATACCATTAGCTGACATGAATTGTTGATTATTACAGTACTCTTATTGAGAAGAGACCTTCCTTCTGCCACATATTTTTAACTATGTACCTCAAGGGTACATTTTCCTGTATTGTGTGTGTGAACATCTGCAACTCTTGCTCTGTTCGCGTCTCTTATTCCGACATAGGTCTTCACTGACACATTTAGTAACAATACCCTATTATGCAAACCCTGCTAAATCATAGCTCTTAGCTTTTAATTCATAAAACTAACCTTATTTCTATTTATAGCTTTCAACCCTTCTAAACCATAGCTCTTTGCTTTTAATTCATAAAACTAACCTTATTTCTATTTATAGCTTTCAACCCTTCTAAACCATAGCTCTTTGCTTTTAATTCATAAAACTAACCTTATTTCTATTTATAGCTTTCAACCCTTCTAAACCATAGCTCTTTGCTTTTAATTCATAAAACTAACCTTATTTCTATTCATAGCTTTCAACCCTTCTAAACCATAGCTCTGTTAATTCATAAAACTAACCTTATTTCTATTTATAGCTTTCAACCCTTCTAAACCATAGCTCTTAGCTTTTAATTCATAAAAACTAACCTTATTTCTATTTAAAGCTTTCCTTACTTCTTGAATTTGCACTTGCTTTCATGGATAGAACTTTTAAGTTCTTCCTACTCTATGGTAGCATTCAGTTTGTCAAGGATATTAGAAGAAAAGTTTTCCATATTGATGGCTAGATGCTTATTTGTATTCCTCGGCAAGTTAGAGAAAGTGTTCCATATTCTAATTTTGATATTACAGTATATGAAATTCCTGAACAAAAAGTTCCACTACATCTAGGATGACAGGGAGCCCTAAATGAGCTGAAGTTTTGCTAGGGCACTAAATTCAAAGTAAATCTACATTGTCTACATCAGAACAATATTGCCAAGTCTTACTCAAAGTGAACTATTGGCCAATGGTGAATTGCAAAAATAGAATGAATACCCCCCAAAATACTGAAATAATTATAGTACCTTGTATGTAAGATTTTTTTCTGAAAGAATGTAGAACTTTGAAATTAAATTTTGACATAGATAGTATCCTAGATATTTTGTAAATTCTTGTAGATATGTGAACGTTGACTAGTGGAGAACTGAATAGAAAACGGAAATAAGGAATTTACAGACATGTCTATTTTACCGTATTTCTACCCTACCAATAAAATCTATAGAAAAGTTGTTCAATTTATCTTTAAACAATATAATCATACATGACCGAGTATTCCCGATTTAAATATTTAATAGAATTAAGATGCTGGGATTTAACATAGCCGACGAGCATAACCCAAGGAAAGTCTTGTGCAAGTAAATGGAGAGCTTTCAGTAACCAAGTAAATACGCTAGTTTTAAGTCGGGTTGGATGGTGGTGCCATAGGCTGTGCAAACCTTATTGATTTCATTGCAGATAAATAAGGACTCTGTATTTGGTTGTTGCACAATTTTAATTAGGTAAGTATAATATACATTTTTCTAAGATACGATACCCTATATACTCTACATGTGTAGTATTATTAGTAATTATGCTAGTCAGATAATGATTTCAATGCTACAAAGGAATTTTGGTATAGTTTCTCCTAGTCGAAGATTTGGCTCGTTTTCTATACACATTATTTTAAACAGAAAACTATATTAAAGGGAATACTACGCTAAAATTTAATATAGTAGCTTCAATGATTTAAAATTTCTTGTTTACACAAGTTATCCACAGATTTAAATGACGATTATATTTCTTTACATAATATATGATATTCAAATTATTGAATGAAATTGAAATATGGCTGGAAATTCAGTTGGATGAGAACTTTTATTACCAGCAAATGTTGCAGTTCGTAGTTTTTAACAATTCATACAATAAATAAACTATTAAGCATTTAAAAAACTGTTTTGTGTAAATAAATTCTCAATAGATAAAATGAATCAAGTACTGATTTTGATATTGTATAATAAATGCCATATCTAATATTATAAGGTAGAAACATTTGAACGTTGCCTGAAGTCTGATGATTGTTATATTTATGCGATAACTTGATAAGAGACACGCCTTCTACTAGCTTCAAAACCTGGATAACCTAAACTATAAATCAATTTCTATAGTATTACTAAATGCTGAGGCCTTTTTCCTCAATAGGCTTAGGAGGAGATAATGATGACTAAATGTTAGGATTTTATCTGTGAACATACTTGTAGTAGGCCTACATGCGGCAGTATGTATCCTACATTTAAAAAATAATTAGTGTACTTTGTAATTAACAATTCTAGGTTAAATAGCTATTAAGTTGAATTAACTATCCCCTTATGGTGTTCTATCACTTAGATAGTATGCTTAATAACGTTATGCTAGCCATCTATTTAATATAGTATTGATATACTTGTGGCTACAAGTGTCCATGGCTGCAAAAATATTTAATGTAATTTCAGCAAGTAAATAAAAATTCCAAGTTATAGCACTAGAAAATAAATTGGCAAAATATAGTTACAAGTTTTCTGATATAAATTTTGTAATAATTTTCCATTTTTGAGTATTTAACGACAATTGATTCTGGACAGTACGATGAACACAAGCTTTTTAAAAATGTAATTTCAGCAAGAAAATAAAATGTCCAAGTTATAGCACTAGAATATAAATTGGTAAAATATAGTTACAAGTTTTCTGATATAAATTTTGTAATAATTTTGTATTTTTGAGTATTTAACGACAATTTATTCTGGACAGTACGATGAACACAAGCTTCAAAGCCTAATCTTATTGCGTGGAATAATTTGACGAAACCAAACGTAAACAAAAGTCAATTTTAGGTTAATGACAGTTTTTCGATTAAGGATTATCTCTCACGACATGTGGTTAAGTCTGCAAGGATAAGGTAATTAACTGCTGGATAATAATTTATGAAATGTTATTTATTTATAAGTATACAGTTTTGAAATATATGAATAATAGCGTTGGTGTTATGACTAATCGAATTATTTTTTTTCTGAAATTGACATGACTTAAATTAGTCATGGTAAGGACATTATAAAGCAAACATTTATGTTGTTTAAGATTGGTTTTAAAACTGTAAATGATATTTTAACTCCTAGGGTTAAGCTAGGTTGGCTAGCCTTATTGGGGTGTATGTATGATAGCGGCCATCTATATGTATTATTACGTCTAACTTAGAATACGGCAGTATAATGGGGGGATAGCTTGGGGCCATTAGCCCTCCCCGTTAGATAAGTAAGTAAGGACACAGCTTGTAGGTTAGGTTAGGGAAAGTTTGTTAGTCGATGTCTATTTTTAATCCGCATCGTAGGACTGGCTGCTGATATACAAACGCTCTGGTTAAGCTAAGGTAGGCTAAACGTTTATTAAAACTAGCCTACTTGGCAAAATAATTGTGCATTTATCTGAATGTTAAATAAATGGCTAATATTTACTGTATTACTGTTTGTGGATGTATGTTTGATAGCTGTCACCTGTATGTGTGGTGACGGCTATGAAGGTAAACTAAGAATACGGACGCGTAAGGGGCTGCGCACGGGGCCGATAGCCCCGTTATGTAAGTAGTTGAGGACATAGCATGTTAGTTAGGTTAGGTGGTGTTCTTGTGTAGAGGTTTAGCAGACCAATGGACACGGTTTTTGTAGTACGGTGGCCACGAATAGCTAGAAAATGGGAAGAAATACACTTTTTTTTTGCACAAGGGACAATCTGGCCTCTGATATACAAAAGCTCCACTGTTTTACAATACATACCGTTTGCTATGGCAACTGCCGTTGATGTTATAGTGAAGTTTCATATGTAACCAATGGAGAAAGTAAGAGGGATTACTGGTTTATTTTTAGGTGTTTTACTGCCAATGACTTGGAAACTAGTATTTTACTGGTTATAATTACTGTATATAAAAGTTGCAATAAAAAAAAAAAAAATCAAAAGGGGAAAAAGTCCTACACCCCAGCCTGGGTAGTACAGTGGTAACACCTTTGAATAGCTTCGCAAGGCAGCAGATCTATGACAGCCTGGGACTGTGAGTTTAAGCATGTAGCTGGTGAGACTACTGTTGTTGCTTGGCACTATAGTTAGGATAGGGCTCTCCAGGTCAACGTACTGGTGCGCATCTCGTTAGATGATATTGGAACTGGAACCATACACCTTTACCATTTAGCCAAAGAAACTTTATGGTGTATTAATTGTGCAGATATGAAATCTTAGGACAAGATTTCAATCTTTGCCCTTCTTTGCGTGGAAACCTTTACTATTATGAAATTAAGTGCAGTACTGTATTAGACATTCATTATGGAATCAGGGGATAAGCTATAAATACACTGTGACTATTCAACATCCTTTATGCAAGTAGAATGCAATTGTAGAAGGATCTGAGGTATGTTGGCATTAGCTTATGACAATTAGTAAACTGAAATATGATTGCCTACTCATGCCAGGCAAGGTGTTCGGGCAGATCTCTTTCCCCGTGAAATACCTTATTGATCAGTATATTAAATCCTTCAGCCGTTTGTATAGATCTATGTCATGTTATGTTGATGGCATTCATGGAGTACCTATCATTTGTACCAAAGGTAACCAATGGTTTTTGGCTTTTTCTTTTTCAGTATACGGCTTTGTCCAAGTGATCACTCGGTACTATGTCTGCTGCTTTTATTGTTGCAATCCATGTTTGTGCTACTGATTTTTTGCAGTTCCTGATTATTTTGCAGCTGCTGTTGCACTAGGCTGTCATATGGTCAGTAGGAGAAGCCCCTATCGTTTCTCCTTCCACTGAAGCACTCAAAGTTTCTTTGTTGTCCTTGGACACTGCTGGAGGAAAGAGGGAGACTTAAAGTCTTCTCACAGGAAGTACCTCAAGACTTTGCGGGATCATAAACTTTTTCGTAGGGTTGATGTCAGGGCTTGCTCACTTGTTTAGAAGTGGTTCTTCGGATATGAAAGTCTGTTAATCCGTCTTCAGTCAGGTCTTCAGACTGAAAGGTATAGAGATATCCTCCTTGTTGGGGTTGTCCATGTACTGGAGGAGCATTGAGCACTCATTCCCATCCCTGGACTCTGGGTTCCAGAGTGGAATGCAGCTCGCAAACTCAGGTCTTGTACAAGTTTGTCATATCAGCCTTTGGAAAGTTTATCTGCTAGGGTTCTGACCCTCAAGACTTTTTTTTTTTTCTTTTTTCAAACCTTAGCATTGCCAAAGCGAGTATTAAAGATTTACACACACTCAGACAGAAGGAATTTGATCTCTTAGTTTTGTACCTGTCATTCGATGGCCTCAGGTTTGAGACCTTGGTGATTCCTTCCCTTCGAGTAATGACCAATAGGGATCAAGATAAGTTGGTTATATGTCCAGTGAGGCACTGTGGTGCTATCTGAAGAGAACTTGACAGCTCAGGCCTGGTTGTTGCAGACAAGAAGAAAGTTCTCAAGAACACCGTTTCTTTTTTTTACTTTTTGAGACAATCGAGGGAGTGCATGTATTGACCTACAAGAGGGCTGAATTTCCAGCTCTTGCAAGAGCTCTCAAAGTTGGTTATTAGATTATCAATAGCCTTCAGAAAGAACCTGTTAGCTATTTAGGAGACGAAGGCAGGGATCTGCGTATGCCAGACCACCTTCAACCCCTGTATTTGGGAAGTCCCCTTGATCTTCTTGGACACTTTTTCCTTGCTCCTGTGATGAACAGCCAGCCCATCTTCCTCTCATGACAGAAGGGCTCTAGTTCACCTACCACAGATTAACTAAAGTACTGTACGTATATTGTTACTAAATTTTTATACCTTTTCCAGTTTATGCCAAGAATAAACCTATATAAGAAACTTGTCTATGGATTTAGAAAAAGTAGAAATTAACTTAAGAATTTAATGAAAACCTCAGGAAAAAGGGTTTTGGTACTGTACAAGTTTAAATAGAATTTTTTTTTCATTTCATTTGGTTTTGCAGCAGCCGTGAAGCACGCCACCACAATGGGTGATGGGCTGTTGATGTTATCTTGGAAGAACCATAGCTCCACGTTCTCTCATCTCATATCATCTCTTAGAGAAAAGGTAAGTTTTGTAATCTTAAGTGAGGTTTGCAGTTTTGCAAATTAAATACCTGTACAGAACGTAATTTTGCTCGGTTCAATTACAGTACTAATCTCTATCTATCTACTTAGGCACTCCTCCCCTCCCAATTTGGGGGGTAGCAGATATAAAAAAAGAACAAAAGGGGCCTTTTTTTTTTTTTTTTTTCTTTTTTTTTTTTTTTTTTTTTTTTTTCTTAGCTCATCCCAGCCTGACAAGGGATTGAGTTGGTACTGCAAGTCTGCCACAGCCCACCCTTCCCCTTCATCCACCACAAATTAAGTTTCATATGCTGAATCCCTTACTGCTGCTACCTCAGTGGTCACCAAGGCTACCAGAGGAAGCAGCAGGACTTATCGGAACTGCATCACAATCGCTCTACATTCATTCCTATTTCTAACACGTTTTTTGTCCCTATCAAATCTAGCCGCCTCTCACCTAGAGCTTTCTTTCTTCCATCCATCTGCCCAAACTTTGGCATTCGTCTTGTACTTTCCTCATAACGCTTGCATTCATCACCTTCAGCAGAGCCATTTTCCATTCTCTCTACATGGCCAAACCACCTTAGCACATACATACCATTCTAGCTGCTTGGTTCCTAACCCTATGTAATCAAGATATACCAGTCATACTCCTCAGATACTTCATCTCAAACACATTCAATTTCTGTCTCCTGTCGCTTTCATTCCCCACAACTCCGATCCATACATCACAGTTGGTACAATCTCTTTCTCATACAGAACTTTCTCTACTTTCATTCCTATCTCTATATTCTTTATTGATCCCTTCACTGCCCCTAACACTTTACATCCTTCATTCGCTCTGATGTACATTTGCTTCCACATCTCCATTTGCAGCAACAACAAACCACAAATACTTTAACTGATCTACTTCCTCAAGCAACTCTCCATTCAACATAACATTCAACCTAGCTCCTACCTCCCTTCTCATGCACTTCATAACCTTACTCTTACCCACATTAACTCTTAACTTCTTTCTCTCACAAACCTTCCCAAACTCTGTCACTTATTGGCCCAGCTTCTCCTCTTAGTCTGCAATCAATACCATAACTGCAAACAATAACTGATTCACCTACCACTCATGATCATTCTCATCTATTGGTTTCAATCCTCGAACAAGCACTCAAGCATTCACCTCACTCGCAACTTCATCAACAAACAAATTGAAGAGCCATGGCGACATCACACATCCCTGTCTCGATCCCACTTTCACGGGAAACCACTCGCTTTATTTTGTATCGTAACACATGCTTTACTGCCTATTATGTATAAGCACTTCACTGCTTTTGCAACAATCTTCCACCACTTCCATATAACCTCATCACATTCCACATTGCTTCCCTATCAACTCTATCATACGCTTTCTCCAGATCCATAAATTCAACATATACCTCCTTACCTTTTGTTAAATATTTCTCGCTTAACTGTAAAGCTCTGATCCATACATCCCCTACCTCTTCTAAAACCACCCTACACTCCCACAATGCAATCTCAGTTACTAATAGTATAATTAAATAAGAACTTTATGAAATTTTAAACCTAAATAATTTCATAAACCTAAGAATGCAGGAAGTTTTAAAACTGCATTGCCTCATCATAGAATCAAAGTTTTAGCTGAAATTCAAATAAAGTACTGTACAGTACTTATTTGAATAACAGGATTACTTACAGAATTTATTATAGCATTTAGTAAAAGGTACTTTATGCTTTTCAGGATCAGTATACTGATGTAACTCTAGCATGTGATGGCAAGTTCTACCCTGCGCACAAAATAGTCTTGTCAGCTTGCAGTCAGTATTTTGAAGAAATGCTGCAGAACACCCCTTGCAAACATCCTATCATTGTCCTCAAGGATATTTTAGCAAGTGAGCTTGATGCCTTGCTGAACTACATGTATGTTGGGGAAGTAAGTGTTAGCCAGAATCATTTGACTGCTCTCATAAAAGCAGCCGAGTCCTTGCACATCAAAGGCCTCGCTGTCCCCGATGAATTGCCGACAAGTTACGCCAGGGAAAGCAGGGGCTTATCAAACCCCTTGTCTGATGAAAGAGTCAGTCCGCCCGCGAAGCGACAAAGACACAATGAGCTCGCGTCTCCACAGCGAGAATCTCACACGCCTCTAAACCGAACTCCCATTTCATCTCCGACCCTAGAGAGAGAAAGGAGGTGCTCGTCTTATGAGGATGAAGCTAGGTCCTACCCAGAGAGAGGAAGCAGATTACCTTCTCTCGAAAGTGAAAAGTCTCAATTAGAAAGTATGCCCCATCTCACTGTAAAAACGGAAACACCTTCGGTTCCTTCCTCTCCAGTATTACCAGGGAGCAAAGCCGTGGAACATTTAGGTAATCAGGGGATTACCCAGAACTCCCGTATTAGTCCTGGCGCCAATGATTCAAGAAGTCACAGCAACCAGAGTTATCAAAGTCAAGAGGGATTTGAAGTAAGTTTTTAGGATAAATTTATGATTGTGTTGTAGTGATTTGTATATTGCACATACGCTGTACAGTACAGTACCTATACTTGCAAGGTGCAGGTTACTTAACCCTTTTACCCCCAAAGGACGTACTGGTACGTTTCACAAAAGCCATCCCTTTACCCCCATGGACGTACCGGTACGTCCTTGCAAAAAAATGCTATAAAATTTTTTTTTTTCATATTTTTGATAATTTTTTGAAAAAATTCAGGCATTTTCCAAGAGAATGAGACCAACCTGACCTCTCTATGACAAAAATGAAGGCTGTTAGAGCAAAAAAAAAAAAATATATACTGCAAAATGTGCTGGGAAAAAAATAACCCCCTGGCCTGGGGGTTAAGGGTTGGAAATTTCCAAATAGCCTGGGGGTTAAAGGGTTAATATATAGAGTTAGCTGCTGGAAATATTCTATAGTTCTTTTCTCGGAAAAATCTTGGAATCTAAAGTTTAATGATTTTACGATAGGTCCTGTGGGTTTTGCTATTATCAAGTACGAAATTATATTTTCCTTGGGATAAGATTTTTATATAATTTAGCGATTATTAATTTATCAGCATATATTTATTTGTTCTCTTGCCAATGTAGATACTCATAACAGCTATTCCAAGAATACAGTACAGTACTCTGAGGGAACTTTATTGGATGATTTTCAGTAGAAAAGTTTATAGTCAAAATGTTGGAAGACATGTTTATTTTCATGACAGTACAGTAGTTTCATTCATTTTCCAGTTACCCTTTTTTTAGTAGACCTTGCACCAAATAATTGATAGAAGTTAATTTATCTGATAGTATCAGTTAGAACATAACTTTTTATAATGATACAAACGGAATATTTTTCTACATAAATCTTCAACTTCCAGCAAACACATTTTGAAGTAAAAGAGGAATACATGGAAAACGATACCGATAGACATGCACAAGATGTCAGTTTCTCGCCACCCGCTGTAGCTGTAACTGCGTCGTCTCCTTCGTTGCCGGGTGGACCACCACCAAATTCCTCTGCCTCTGGAACGACGACACTCTCTCCTACATCAGTGACTGGAAACCCAAGGCCAACCATTGATGGCAGTCATATCGAAGATCGCATACGTACGTTACTTTTCAATCCTCTCGAGAGAAGAGAAGCCTTGCACACGGAAGCAGGGTTTCATGGACCTGGTCCGTCTGGGTTGTTGGGTGTAAGTATTACATTGTGCCTTTAAAAAGTGTACAATAACTATATTTTAAGGACATTTAGTTTATCAGAAAGTATAGAACAAAAAGAATTTACTGTATTTTCTAATGATTTCCCTTTCCAAACAATCCTGCCCTAACTACCGTGGTTCTTCTGTCTTAGAATTATTTGTTAAAAAAATAACTTGAGATTATTTGTTTTCATCATTCAAAGTTGAGTGTAAGAGACTACTGGATAGATTAAGTAATAATGTTTCTATCAGGCAATGCTAATTATTAAGAAAATAAGGAATATGGCAATTTTGTCTTATTAAGACTCAAAAAGAATCTTTGAGATGTAGAAAAATGAGATCCACAACAGGGTCAGCAATTTTGTTAAATGTGTATGCAGAAAATTTTGTACTAAATCCAGGGGAAAAAGAGCAACATAGTAATTAGTTTATAGCTAAAGCATTACCTGATTCTATGTATAATATGCCATCTCTCAAACGGGCTTTTCTTCGTTGTCTTGAATGGATTGAGAAACTTTATCAAGAGGTTCACTTCCATGTTCCGTTTTGCTCCATTAACTATTTTTTGTACCACAAGTCTCATTCCTTCATATTTTTATTTTCTCTTTTTTTCTTTGTACTCTTTTGTGAAATCAGGATGGGAGATAACCATGAATGGAGACATTGCAAAGACCTGTAGTTTTCAATTGCTGGGGAATACACGATATCTCAGACGAAAATAGCTTTGAACCCGATGAAGACTTGTACTGTGTATGGAAGTACCAAGAGTAGGACCAGCAGGAAAAGGGAGTAGTTTAGAATTCAGGCTAAAATTGGGTAAGATGGAAGCTAATAAGGGGGTAAATTCAATTTTACACTTTTTTTTTATTAAGAATTCATAAATAACTGTACCTTTTATAGGTTTTGTCTTAATATAAAGACAATTACAACTTTTAATTTTGATCTGGTTGCTACTTCCTTCTTTTATAGATGTGCATTTGTCACTTAATTTGAAGATGGTGTCTTAACCCTTTTACCCCCAGGCTATTTGGAACTTTCCAACCCTTAACCCCCAGGGGTTATTTTTTTCAAGCACATTTTGCAGTATATACTGTATATATATTTTTTAAATTGCTCTAACAGCCTTAATTTTTGTCATAGAGAGGTCAGGTTGGTCTCATTCTCTTGGAAAATGCCTGAAATTTCTCAAAAAATTATCAAAAGTATGCAGAAAAAAAAGTAAATAGCAGTGTTTTGCAAGGACGTACCGGTTATTTTTTAGATACAAATTACTTTTAACTGATATTTGTCTCAAGAACACCAGTTTGTATTGAAATTTTGTTTCTTATAGTTCATGTAATGAATTGTCTGATTCAGGAAAGTCTCTCAAATGTTAAGGCTATTTTTGCAATTTTTATGCTTAAGTATTGCTTATAAACCTATTATACATGAAAGTTCATAACCATTAAATTTTATTTATCTAATCACAGCATTAGTAGGGGATTCCGCATTATGAAGCTTCATCTGTGGTGGATAATGTGGGAGGGTGGGCTGTGACACCCTAGCAGTACCAGCTGAACTCGGTTGAGTCCCTTGTTAGGCTGGGAGGAACGTAGAGAGTAGAGGTCCCCTTTTTGTTTTTGTTTCTTTGTTGATGTCGGCTACCCCCCAAAATTGGGGGAAGTGCCTTGGTATATGTATGTATGTATTTTGATCATATTTTTCTTTCTGTTCCAGAATGTTGGCTTGAATGTGAGAGAGGAGTTCAGAACAGAAGCAGAAAACTATAGTATGAAGACTCCAGACGTATACTCGGCCCAAGTTCCTGTGGTCGGGTCACATGTACAAGTTGGAGGTTCACGGGCACATCCAGTAAGCTATGATGTATAACATATTACATTAATTTGTATGGTAGCTTTATGATGGCATGTTTAGTCCTTTGGTGTACTGTACCACTTTGCCAACTTTTGCAGTCAAATTCTGTTTCAAATAACTTGAGTCTGCATAGCTCATTTCCTATGCAATCGTATAATTGGGTCTTATTTTTTATCTGCTGTTTGTCCCTCATCATGTACACATCTTTTGCAATCTTCCAAGTATTTTTGTTTTATGAAAGTTCAAATATAGTATTTCGTTACTGGTTATGTCAGGTTGGGACTTCTATATGACATCACAAAAGTTTATTTAGGTTTAATTTAGATATATTTATTCATCAACTATCCAAGGGGATTTTGGTTAGATAGTTATGTCAATAAAACAAGTCATACTTAGGACAGAATACAAAACCTTCTGGTATGACACTTTCCTCACATATCTGTCACATGAATCTCATAGTCTCCCTCTTTTACATTTGTATGTTTAGTGGGACATTTTTTGCTAATAAACTGCTTTAACTAACTAAAGAAATTGATATAATTTTACTGCAGTGGAGTGGATGTATCCGTTCATATCCCAATTGAAAAGTAATAAGTATCACCACTTGTTCTAAATGAGAAAACTGAAACTTGCCAGGAAGTGCTTATCCTTTTGCTGGTATTTGCTACACTATATCTATTAAGCCTGCTACTTACTATTGGGAATTCATTTAAGTATATTATAGATTGTAAACTAATCAAATTTAATGTTATCCCCTTATAAAGTAATAAAATTAAATGTTTTAACCTTGACACGATGTGTTAGACTCTTCAAACAAAAGACCTACATAAAGCAACGTCAATAAATATTAGAAGACATACTCAAGAACAATGAAAACTAATGAGTAATTGAAGTACGCCATGACAAATCAGTCGAGGAATAATGAATGAACGTGGTCAAGGCTCAAGTAACAAGCAGTGGGTTAAAGCATTTTAATTTCTGGCAGGAATTTTAGTACTCTTTTCTTGTCTTCTAACAGAAGATCTGTTTGCATGCTGTTGGCCTGTGGAATTCTAGAGTTTGAATAAGGTAGTACTGTGTTGTGTTTTTGATGAGACAATGAATGTTAGTATTGTATGTGCATTAAAAAGAAACTTAGTCTTTAACACAAATGCTAATTGTACCAGCTTTAAAACTCCACGTATTTATAAACGTGACCTATGTGTTTGGCTTATTTTTAGGTGTTTCTTTCAAACACCGTGAGGAAAATCTGTCCTTCATAAATTGTTCCATCACAGTAAAAGATTTTGGAGAAGCAGAATATTTCATTGGCTTCAATTCGAACAAAATAGCTTTAAGGAACACTAAAGAAAGCTTTCATTTTTTGAAAAGTCTTGAAAATCATTTAATTTTCATAAAACCTGAGACACGTTCATCCCTCTTGGCAGGTGATGAAGGGCCTCGATAATCAGGCGGGCAAGAAAAGTCCATACTCACCTCATAAGAAATTTCAGTGCACCTCCTGCGAGTACACGTGTGATCGGAAATCCTTCCTAGCCAAACACATAAGGATTCACACGGGAGAAAAGCCTTACGCCTGTCCTGTATGTCCCTATCGTTCCTCCCAGCGCTCAAACTTAAAGACCCACATATTTAGCAGACACCGAGACCCTTCACTGCAGCTTTAGGTTGGTCTAGGAGGGATGTATATAGTTTGCCTCAAGGAAGTGAAGTCGTGCTAAAACACAGGGTAAACGAGAAGATTTTTGTTGTTTCCATTTCCTTTTTTTTTTTTTTTAAGCTTTTCAGGTTTTTAGTAGCTGTACTGTAAAGATGAAATGTTTCTATGATTGAAAGTATTTTGTTGAATATTGAAACTAGTTTAAATACATAAAAGGATTCCTTTATGTTTGGGGGGTTTTGAAAATTTGCTGTGTAAGGATCTTGTCTAATATTGGAAGTACTGTAGATTCTAAAGGGAAGGAAATAGATTTCCCATAGCATGGAATGGTGCTTGTTGTTATTCTGTCATTCACGGATTGTTGTGTATGTGTTGCTCAGCTGTATAAAGAATGATCTGCTGCTTTCTAAAAAGATTAATTGCAGAAAGTGTAATTATTTTGGTAGCTGAAATATTGTTACGTCAAAAAATTTTTAATGGTAAATTGGTACTCTTTTGAGTTGACTTTCATGCTGAAATCAGTTAGATATAGAATCTGTCATAAAAGACTTATTTTGTTAGTAAAATATATCATTGATTTGAAAGCCATCAGTAAGATGTATAATGAGTCAAACTCAACAACATCAGGAAGTCTTTGGCAACTCAACAGCAATTTCTGGTCCCCCTGTCTCTTTTTAGCCTTCTTTCACACTGCCTTACCACAACATGAGCCCCATCCAGATCTACCGTACAGGTCTATGCTATAAGTGGCACCTTGCAGAGGGCTCTTAAGGTTCTTGGTAGTATTCATTCATCCTCAACTGTAACTTTCTCCTTTTTATTTTTCATTCATTCCTTTCTGTCTTGTGTTGTCAAAGTCTTCAAACCCCTTTATAATTTTTTTTTTTGTCTTTGCCTATCACCTGTTTGGAGAGTATTGCTGTAAATGCCCCCTTAATTTAAATAATCCTCTGTATTGGTTTGAGTTAACAAGTTTGAAAGCAGTGCAAATAGTTTTACTTTGCATAGCTCAAAATGTTATAGTAGTTTTTCTTTGGATGTTTATTAGTTTCTCCACTAATGGCTACAATGTAAACATTTTTATTTATGGGTAAATGTCAATAAACAGAGCTTCCAGAGAAGAAGCAATATAAACATAAGGTGAGTATAGAAATAAGAAATATTAAAATCCTGATTTTCATCCTATTACTAGTATAAAATCCTTGCTATATTTTTTTCAGGTAATTAAAAAATGTAGTAACTCAAATGCTGTAAAAAAGTACCGAATTTATATATGCTCTTGCATCTCTGCTCTCAATCATACATTTTTTCCTTATTTCTTATGAGAGAATTATTTACAATTAAGACTTAGAAATTTTTTTCCAGGTAGAATCAGAATTGTGAATCCATACGTTCGTTTCTTCGTACCATGTAATAAATGATGCTTTTGACCATAAAGTTCAGTAGAAGTTCTTGGGGACAAAATCCCCACATGACAGAATTTACTTTTCGTTCTTTTCAGACACGTGAGACTTGCTCTTTTCCGCAGAATAAAGGCAGTGATGGTGGGAATGATAGTAATAAGACTTCCGAGGCGCAGGATCCTCGTACGTTGTATCACTGTCCGTACTGTCGATATTCAAGCCAATTTCACGCATTATATGTCGAGCACCTCGCCACTCACACGGGAGAGAAGATGTTCTCTTGCACATACTGCTCTTACCGGTCTTTTCGTAAGAGTGTTGTCACAAAGCACATGAAAACACACCATGATTTCTAATTCAGTTCAAAGATCACAAAGTCTCTCTGGTGATAACAGACCACATTCCCAATGCCATGGCATCCCTTTGCACTTCTTTGGCTTCAAGATTATATTTGTTCATGGGATGTGTTGTATTATCAACATATGATATTTCAGTACTAAAGCAATAAAAGGGTATTGCAATAGAATGAAAAGAATGGTTCACTGTTATAAAATATCACCGCAAAAGTTATTTTTGTTTTAAGAAACTTCTGTTTGTAAGGGTTATTCATATTTTGTGAGAACTTATGAATTTTCTCATTTTTCTCTTGGGTACTGTAGTCATGTGCACATTTTGCTTCAAGTCATGAAAAGATTGTGCCTAAAACTTTTAACAAATATTTTTGATTTTATGTGTTGCTTAGAAAAAAACTAAGCCTTGAAATACTGAAGTTCCCTTGTCATGCATGACCTTGAAAATGAATTTGAAGTTTGAAAAGTTTAAGAATTGAACCAACAAGACTTGCTGTTCATACTCAATACTCCAGACTGTATTTGGGTAAGTTATTAAGCCAAATGTAAAATACAAAAGAGAAAGTTCAGAATCTAAAACGAATTAGCTACATTTAAGTTCTATTTTGTCTTTTCATCTGCATTTCTCTAAAGTTGTTTAGATATCTGTGGTTTGAGGGTTAATTGCATAATGGGTTTGATAAAAAAAAAAAGACCCTGACCATTACAGCTATGGAGTGTATGCAGTGGTATAGTATTTATCATCATCATCATCATCATCATTATCATCATCTCCTCCTACGCCTATTGACGCAAAGGGCCTCTGTTAGATTTCGCCAGTCATAGTATTTATAAGTGTGCTATAATAGTTCAACAATTATTCTTTTTCTGTTTCCTCAAAATCACATATGATGCACAATCTTTTATCACTTCTCATTAGAAATGATTCGATTTTTTTAGACGCAAAAAGAGCAAGTCTCACAGTTTTGTTTTACCATAAATCTGGAAATGTAGATTAGGTAAGACTACTAACACTGAATCTTTGAAATTTGTAAAAGACCATCTGGGCACACTTGGTGTTCATTGTATTTCTCATTTCAGAACTGTGAGGCTTGTAGCACAAAGAAGGTTCATCTGTGCTCTACCTGCTATTACTCCACCCCCTGGCACAGTGTGTTTGTGCGGCACATTCGCAAACACACGGGCGAAAAGCCCTTCTGTTGCCCCATTTGCCCTTTCCGATCTGGCTGGAAGAGCCACCTGGCGAGCCATATCAAGAAGAACCATACGTTTCAATAGCACACTGTTCCTGGTCAAACGCCAAGTTTCCCTTCCATCTCCCACTTTGCTTCATGCATTGGCTTGCCACCACACATCTTACCATCCTTGTATTTCCCTCTTTCTTATCTAAATTGTTTGGCAAAGGACGATGTAGAAAACTCGTGATTTTTATTTGTAGCTAAAGTATTATTGACACATTTGATGATTATTTCTTTACTCATTGGATAGTGCTATTTTATTCCTGTATTATTTTCTCACCCTTTTAAGTATCCTTACTGCATCTTGAATGAATTCACCTTCATTATTTCAGAATAGTAGTTGACTTCTTGGTGATTGTTACCTTCATTGTTGTATAAGTAGCATGAATGCTGTAGACCTTTGCTCGGCAGTTTCACTACTCGAATCTATATTCTTTTATATCAAGTACTTAATTATGTTTTGACTGTTTCTTTCATATTTATTGAAAACTCCTGGCTTTCTTTTATCACAGTCCAACTCTAGCTCAGTGGAAATCAAATTCCTATGCCTTTTACACCTGCAAAGTTTAGTGAGCATTTCTTTCAGTTGTGTAAAGTAGCCATAAATGTTATTTCACTGTCCAGGGCAATGGCGTAGAAGTAACGTAGCTTTTAACACGGCTGCTCCGAGCTGTCCTTACCTTGCATGCCTTACAGATAGATTATGATAAGAGAAATCCTTTCCAAGCAATTCCTCTGCTTATTCTTTATTTTATCATCTGTAGGAAAGTTCCATCAGCTTCCAAGACATTTTTCATGTAGGTTACAGTAGATGTTTTGTAGATATATTTTATAAAAAAAAAAAGATTCAAATCAAATTACCGTACGATAAAACCCTATTTGGTGTCGCATTAGTTTAGGATGTGTGAAGAGCTGTTCAGATATCAGTTGTTTATATGGATCCCCTTCCAGATATGGCATTTTGGAGGGTAGCTGTGAACTGTACAAGTTAGTCTTCACCATATCTTGTTAGAAGTGACAATTATATCCTTGATTCATCAAGTTGAGTGTACATAAACTTCTAGTCTCTAATCTTAGTGTAAATAAGCATATTTAACTTTATATTTTCATTATATAAACCACTTCCTCTGCTGTATTAGGATTATGCAAAATAACTCATGGAAACATTTGTGTACAGTTATATTGAGCTGGAAAGGTAAACATTACTTTAAGATAAACCACAAGATTAACTTTTTGTCTGGCTGGACTTTTGGTCAAACAAGATACTAAGCAAAACAGAACCTCACAACATACTTAGTGCCCTCTTGGTCCGACGAGATATCTCGGCAAAATGTCTGTCGACCATGTGTTCCAGAACCTGTTTCCTTTGATATGTACAATTGGACACGGGAAATCCTAGCACACCTCGTTATAAAGAAGTACACCCTGTCTCGCCCTTACTGTGTGGCGAGTTCCTGTTTCTCGCCCTGCCCACCACCTCTCCCTACACTAACTGTTTGGTTACTAACCGAGCAGAAAAGATGTGATGGGTGCACTCTTTGTGGCGAGACGTGCAAGGAACTCCTGTCTCCCACTGTTCGTTGCCAAGAAAATCAACCAGATTTATAAATAGTTTAATAGAATACAGTGTACTGTACTGTATTAAAACATATATGTATTCTATTAAGCTGAAAATCATAATAATACTGTATAAGAATAATGGTCTAGAACAATTAAGTACAAGTAATTCAGTTTTGTTAAGTGCACTTTGTATAATTGGTTAAGTACCACTTATAATTATAGCAACTTGCTTCTGTTTATTTAATGTAATATTGCAGTGGATTATATTTTAAATGAAAAATGGGAGAAACTATTTTGCCAAGTCTTAACTGTTAATAATATTAGTAAATATTGGTAGTTTCTGTGTTTGCTACCACTCAAACACATCATTGCCTATGCAAGCCATATACGAGCACAGTAATACAAAAAATATGGTTCAATATAGGAATTTTAACTTAATTAGTCCATAGACTTAAAGATTTATCCAAAAGGCTCGTCCACCTTTGGGAACCAGATGAATAGCTATATTTAACCCTTTTACCCCCAAAGGACATACTGGTACTTTTCACAAAACACATCCCTTTACCCCCATGGACGTACCGGTACGTCCCTGCAAAAAACTTCTATTTACAATTTTATTTTTATTTTTTTGATAATTTTTTGAGAAAATTCAGGCATTTTCCAAGAGAATGAGACCAACCTGACCTCTCTATGACAAAAATTAAGGTTGTTAGAGCAATTTGAAAAATATATACTGCAAAATGTGCTTGAATAAAAAATAACCCCTTGGGGGTTAAGGGTTGGAAATTTCCAAATAGCCTGGGGGTAAAAGGATTAAAAATTGTCACTCATATGCCACTGCTTTCCATGTCACAGGACTTCCAAGATGGTTTTAAATTTGGACAATTGATTGAATTAGTTGCTTCTTTGAAGGTAAGTTTCAAAATGATTTTATCAAATTGTTTAATTTCTGTGCTTTAATTAAAGTAATGTTTACTTTTTCATTTTATTTTAATTTAAAGATTCTTTTATAATAAAACTGTAAACCTGGCTTTGTGTTTGTCACACTGCATACCACCCTTTTCTATTACAGGTTCAAAGCTATTAGAAATTACATTGAATAATTTACTATTAGGAAAGCCTTTTTAATATTTTTGTTTTAAAGGCCATGTTGTATATCTAGTGTTGTTTAATGTTATTTCATTATGTGTAGGTTATGTATTTTGAAGAGAAACCAAGTAAGAAATTAGTATTGAGCTATATTTCAATTTTCATTAGAATATTTTTATTCATCGAGTGATTCCTATCTAGGTTGTCACACATGACATAACATATTCCTACACAGATATAAACCTTAGTCATTTAATAGGAGTGTGCCGTCAAAGAATCTGGAACCGTCTGTTGAAAATTAAAATGTGGCGATAGTAGCTACTGCCAAGTAGCGCTCAAGTCCCCACCCATCCTATAGTCCACTAAGCAGCAGCTTAGTTTTCATCGACTTTTTTAATCTTTCTCCTTTTCTTTTAGATAATTGTTGTTGCCAGATATTCGTTTGAGGGATATTTAAGAAAGGATTTGTTGCAGCTTCTTCAGTAAGTGTACCTATGGCAGTTGTCTGTGCAAACATGCCAATATTCACATTCTTTTTCCTGTTAAACAGCATTCCTGTTTATTCTCTCACTAGTGTGGCCTTGTGATAACAACAACAACAACAACCTAATCCTAAGGAGGTTGGCATTCCTTGGACACGCATGTGCTACGTCAGAGGAAGGAAGTTTTTGCGGCTGCCAAACGTGAAGGGTAGGGGCGACACCCATCATCTTACCTTCAGTGTCTTTCCTTTTCCTGAAAGATTTAAAGCATGTATCACCTGGTTGTACTGTCTCTTGAGAAGAGTTCCTGTGATCTCTCAACCTGTGGAAGCATTTTCATCAACCTGTACCACCCTAAAGAAGGCGAACTTAGTCACTCCTCTTCTGCCCCATCTTTGTTAAACATGCTTTGCTGCTAGTTCTAGAAGAATGTGTAGGAGACATCATCAAAGAAGGCCAGGAATTCCGATTGATAGTTGCTCAACAGACTTTAGTAAACACGGCTCTTTTAGGGGACAAGAAACATCTTGTCAAAGATGGAAGTCACTTCATTATTTACCGACTGGACGCTAGATACAGGTAAGCCTCACAATTGAACAACTTTTCTTGACAAAAAGTTTTGTTCAGAAGTGTATACCCCATCCTCGCAGATGAGGGGGATGATGGGAAAATAAATTCAAACCCATTTCTCATAAGTGACCTTAGATTCTTCCTGGAATATCTAACAGTCCCAGGTAGTGACCTAGCCTAACACCTACATCATCTTCATGTCCAGGAAGTTGACAGGAGTCATCCCTAATATTCTTGTACAGAACCAAAGTGCCTTGACATTTTCTGGGGAAAGTAAACCAGCCCTTTTGGTTCTAAGGACTTCCTCCTGTGGATGTATCTTATTAAAGTAGGTAGTAGGTTGGCCAGGGCACCAGCCACCCATTGAGATACTACCACTAGAGTTATGGAGTCTTTTACCTGGCCAGACAGATCATTTTCTCTGGTTACGGTTCATTTTCCCTTGCCTACACACATTCTCCTCTGTCCTTATACTCCTGACAACACAGATTACCAAACAATTCTTCTTCACCCAAGGGTTACTGCACTTTAATTTTTCAGTGGCCACTCTCCTCTTGATAAGGGTAGAAGAGACTCTAGCTATGGTAAGCAGCTCTTCTAGGAGAAAGACGCACCAAAATCAAACTATTGTTCTCTAAGTCTAGGGTAGTGCCATAGCCTTTATACCATGGTCTTCCACTGTCTTGGGTTAGAGTTCTCTTGCTTGAGGGTACACTTGGGCACACTATTCTATCTTATTTCTCTTCCTCTTGTTTTGTTAACGTTTTTATAGTTTATATAGGAGATATTTATTTTAATGTGACTCCTCTTAAAATATTTTATTTTTCCTTGTTTCCTTTCCTCTCTGGGCTATTTTCCCTGTTGAAGCCCCTGAGCTTATTGCATCCTGCTTTTCCAAATAGGATTGCAGCTTAGCAAGTAATAATATTAATAATAAAGGAAGATTGTTTGTATTTATGTAGGAACAAATACATTTTAAAGTGATGAGGATATTTCCTAAGCAAACCCCGAGTCTTTAAGTTTCATTTTGACCTTAACCTCAGACAAGTGGAGCGGTCGAGACAAAGTGGCTGCTCAATGGCCTGTTTAGTGGCCTATTAGAAATGTCCCAGCCTGGCTGGGGTTTGAGTTATCAGCAGCTATTGTCTGACCTTCCTGGTTGTAGTTTGGGTGGAGAGGGGTCTTTGGTGCTGATCATTTGTATATAAGGTCAGTCTCTGAGGCATTATCACTGTCCTTTGACTACCTTTCATGAGTAGCCTTTAAACCTTTAATAGTTTATCTGCTACCCGCAGAAACTATCACTACTTTGTTTTAAGTATTAGCAATATCCAGCTTTGCTAAAAACATACTTGAAGGTCTTCAAATTTTATCTTTGTAAAAACTACAAATCATTTTTAAAATTCAGGATTTTCTGACATGCTGGGTTTAGGATTGCAAGAAACATAGTGAAGTACGAACTCTTTTTGGTACAGTACGTATCTTCCTCCCTACGTATTACCTTCTCTGATGCTAGGCATAGGATAATTTTTTTCTCTTTCTTTTGGTCTGGGCTTTGCCTTTGTTTAAAACTTCTACACAAAGAAGCTTTAGTTATCCATTAATAAATTGGACTTCTTAGATTGTTCTAAAAACAAGGCCTGTGTTCCAACCATGCGTTGGGACAGTCTGAGAAGTTATCAATGAATAACTAAAGCTTTGTGAAGAAGTTTTAAACAAGGCATCAATGTAAATAATATAATTCAAAGTCTTCTAAGATAATACCTTTGTAAAATAACAATTAAATTTCCCATTATACAGTCTACTTTAAGCAAAAAAAGAGAACTTTGGTTACAAAATTTTATTACTAACATACATAATTATCAAAAGATGTCATGGTCTTTCAGTAAAATCTGCTATGTAATACTGTACGTAATTATATTTACATTTTATAGAATATAAAGTAACATTAAAATACCCATGTTATCGGTTAAATAGTTTTACCATTCGAGATGCACCGGATATCTGCCATCCAGGCAAGCTGTACAGTGACCTACAGGGGCTTCATTCTTTAAAGATGCACCCTCCCTCACTGCCTTGACTAGGCCATCAATGCTGAGGTAAGCAAGGCTGTCTGCACCTATGGGAGAAAGAAAATATTTAAAGTTTGTAACATTTGGGGTATATATTTGTGGGGCATATTAAGTATATATGAAAAAAAAATTAGTAAAAGTGATTGACAATGGTGAAGAAAATACTGTCCAAAACTAACAATTTACTATCCACAAGCTAACTTGGTCATTGGAGAAATACTCCTTCAATTTCTGTTGACAAGGAAAGGGGCCTTTTAATACAGTATACTGAATCATTAATTTATACTCACTTACAGTGTTGTTCCTACACAAGAATACAAACCCTAAGTTTAAATATAAAAGATAACAGTGCAAGCTGGCATACGGCTATAAAATTTAACAAGGTGTCAACAACCGTTCAATTGTTACAAGTGGTAGCTGAGGGAGAAGCACCAGCCCCCACTCACTCATATCTTCTTCACTTTAATCTCAGCCATGGTCGAAGACAGACGTCTTCTTCCACATACCTAACTAACTCTGACAAATACAAATTGCTCTTGGTCTTTTCCTAGTATGACGCATAAGCATTTCGGGAACATTATATTGTCCATGAGTAGGAAACTTTATTATTTCATGTCTACTTTTCCTCACTAGGTTGGTTAAAGGTGAACACCTACCTTTACCTCCCTAGAGTTAGACTTCTGAAGTCTTAGGATCAGACAACCACAAGAGAGGATAGTGTATTCTGTGTGTAAACCAATCTGTTGGAGGAAACACTCGAGCAACAAGCGTCCTAGCGAGTGCTGATGATTCAATGTTTTCAGCCTTATTTGTTGGAACCGGTTACTTAACGAATGATCGCCTGAATTGGTCAGTGATCAAATCATTTCTAGGGGTTTGGGAGGTTCGCTTTATATACTACCTCTCGGCACTCTCAGTGCACTTAAGTGAAAGCTAACCCTTCACTTGATAGATATGCTTGCATTTTTCTCCTTCAGAGCTTACCAACCCTTTCTAGTTTTCGGCAGACTCGGTCGCAGCCTGATGTCCTAGCCTGGTAGTTTATCTATCCAGACCACTCAGAGGAGAGATCTTAGTTGATCTTGGCAGCTCTCAGTGGCTGAAGACGCCAAAAAAAAAAAAAAAAAAAATGAAAGCTAGCCATTCAACTGAGAGTTTTGCTTAATGCAAGAGATCCCTTAACACCTTGTGACGTGATTTCAAGCTCTAGTGAGCCTGGATCGCGGTGCCAAAGGTGAAAGTCTTCGTTTCACCTAAGGGTTGCTTAATGCAAGCAATCTCTCAACCGCTCGTAAAGTGATTCAGGCTCAGAGCTAGCCTGGATAGCGATGTCAAAGATAAACACTAGCCTTTCACCAGAGTTTTGCTGGAACCAAACGCTCTTACCTCCTCGACAATGCTATTCAAGCTCTCAGCGAGCCTGGTTCGCAGCGCCGAAGGTGAAAACAAGCCTTTCACCCGAGTTTTCTTGGAAATAAACGATCCTACAACTCCTCGGTAACACAATTCAGGCTCTCGGCGAGCCTGGTTCACATCACCAAAGATGAGAGACACCCTTTCATCTAAAAGATTTTCTTGACACAAACGATGTCAACGCTTCGTGACCCGGGCTTACAATGCAATTCAGGCTCACAGCTAGTCTGGATTGCGGTTCCAAAGGTAAAAACCTTTATGAGTATTGCTTGGACATAGTGATCTCTCAGCACCTCGCGACTAGGGCTCGCAGTGAGCTCGGATTGCAGCGCCAAAGGTGAAAGATATCTTTTCCCTAGAGTTTTGCTTGAAAAACAGGTAATCTCTCATTGCCATGTGATCCGGTCTCACGCGATTTGTGAGCTAGATCGCGCAGCTTACATGCTATTTAAACTAGTGACTGTCCATGAAGCAGTTGGGAATCTAGGATAAGTGGTTTATTTACTGTTGTATAGGATGTTTTCTTATTGAGAAACCTATATGTCCACAATAGCTAATTGTGTGCTTGCTTATGCTATCCATTGTAAGATTATAAGATTATAATAAAAATTTCGGTTAGCCTGTAAAGGTTCCGAAAATTTTTGAACAGCTTGGTGCGACAATTCAAAATTAAGACGTTTTGAGGAAATACAGTCTTGTTTACAACAACGTCGATGTCTCCAGCTATCATCCACTTTCTAATGGCGACTCCTCTTTTCTGCAGATCAACATAAGGTTCTCACACCAGTCCCTGAAGAATCTTACAGTCAGCCTGGCTCAGTTCTCAAGTTAAAACATGCAGATGTTTATGGTGAAACTTGAGAAATTTTGGAAGCTACTGTATTGTCTTGACAAAGCTCCAGGATAATAGCACCACTTAAAGCCAAAATATTAAAATGGCCAGAATTGGAAGAATTCAAGCCAAAGCTCATACATGAAATCAAAAGCAAGTTGTCCAACAACACTGTCTGTAAGCATGGCTCTCGGGTCTGGGAAGGATGGTCGACAACCCCGTCCAACAGAAGCCGTCCCTAACCCTTCCGTTGGCCCCAGACGTTAAGTTGGGGATGGACCACGTGGACAGGTACGAGGCGGGTCACGCAAACTCTCTCAGGGCCCAAGGGTCCTTCAAGCTGCTGCCGGGCTTAAGGACCCAGAAGCGGTTTTACGTGCCAGATGGGCGGCACTCGGGACCCCGCGCAGTCTATGCGGCGGTAGCCACCCTTAACCAGGGCAGTGTGCTTTTCCCCAGCATAGGCCGCAATGATGGAAGACACAGCCCAGGACATAGTGAACGTCACGTCGTGGCTGGACTGGTGGGCTTGCACCTTAGTAGGTTTTCAACTGTCCCATGACCTGGCAGTGCCTGAAAACCAAACCCTACTCCAGGAACTGATCCGCTCAGGTGGAAAGGCAATGAAATTCCTCACCTTCCAGTCCCTCACACAGACGGCCAACTGGATCTTACGGAGGAGAGACACTGTTCTCAATAAGTTGGTCTGTAGGCTCCCCGAGAGGGAAACGAAGTGCCCGAGGAACTCCCCGGTGTGGGGTGACTCCGTCTTCCCCTGGAAGGCAGTAGAGGAAGCTATGGAGAGGATAAGGAAGATCAAGGAGACAGGAGATTCCAGGCCCCCCTGCAGCAAGACATCCAACTCACAGAAGGGCTGCACCAGACGGTCCCCACACCTCGGCAGCACAACCCAGACGAGACTCCCCTTCGACGTTCTGGCGTCAAGCGTCGCAGCCACCCCGTAGGGGAAGCACGACTCCGCAGGCCTCCTTTAAGCCAAACTACTCCAACTCCAGGAGAGGCCGCTCTGGCCGCGCCTCCAGAAGAAGGTAGGAAGAGAGGCCCCCTACTCCTGCCGAAGCCTCAGGTAGGGGGATGCCTCAAACGTTCTTGGCAAGCATGGCGGGACAACGGAGCAGACCCATGATCCGTGGCAGTCCTGAGGGACTGGTAAAGAGTTCCCTTCCTAGCGGACCTGCCCCCTCTGATCCCCGACCAACGTGCAGAGTGGTTGGCTCCCAAGGACCCCTTGAAGAAGGCGGCATTACAAGAAGAAGTGTCAGCCATGCTCAGCAAAGGGGCATTAGAACTAGTCAAGGGCCCCTCCTCGGGGTTCTACAGCAGGCTCTTCCTGATGGAGAAGGCGACAGGGGGTTGGAGGCCGGTCATAGACCTCTCGGCCCTCAAAAAGTACATAAGCAAGACCGACTTTAAGATAGACACCCTGAAGTCGGTGATGGCAGCCTTGAGGGAAGGAGACTTCATGATATGTCGCTGGACCTCAAGGATGCTTATTTTCAGATCCCTGTCCACCCCTCCAGCGGGAAGTTCCTAAAGGTGAAGTGGGGTTCTCAGTCGTTGCAGTTCAGGACCTTATGCTTCAGGCTGTCAACAGCTCTGCAGGTCTTCACGAGTCTTCACAAACAGGGGATCCGCCTGATCCGGTACCTAGACGACTGGTTGTCGCTTTCAGCCTCAGAGGAAGCACTGAAGGAGCGAGGCGCAAAGCTTCTACGGTTCTGCAAGGACTTGGGATCACCATCAACATAGAAAAGTCGTAGTTGATCCCCTCCACCAGGATGACTTACCTGGGGATGGTCCTGGACTCCAAGTTGGGGAGAGCCTTTCCCTCCACAGAGAGGCTCGAAAACCTGGACTGTATAATCCTCCCCTTCCTATCGGACTTCACAAGGAGAGCCAAGGACTGGCAGAGGTTAGTGGGCCACCTGGTATTGCTAGAGAAGCTAGTCCCTCGGGGGAGACTCAAGCTAAGGGCAGTTCAATGGAACCTGAAAGAACTCTGATCCCCGGGGGTGTCCCCGCACAAGATGGTCACAGTTTCCCAGGAGACGAAGGAGACCCCGAAGTGGTGGTCCAACAGGGCGAATACCCTCAAAGGGATGCCATTCGCGACCGCCCCTCCAGAGATTTTTCTCTTCACGGACGCCTCGAAAGAGGGGTGGGGAACCCATCTCCTCGACGAATCAGCGAAGGGAAAGTGGTCCCCCGAGGAAAAGACCTTGATGGCGGTTCAGAGAGCATGCTTAGAGTTCTTCCACCTTCTCCGAGAGAACACGGTGGCGCTCATGTGCGACAACGCCACTGTGGTAGCCTACGTGAAGAAGCAAGGAGGGCTAAAGTCGAGGGAGTTGTGCGACCTCACAGCAAAGATCCTGGAATGGGCCGAAAGGGAACACATCGAACTCACAGCCAGGTTCATTCCGGGGAAAAAGAACGTCCTAGCCAACGGCCTCAGCAGGGTGGGGCAAGTAGTAGGGTCAGAGTGGTCCTTACACCCGGAAGTTGCCCAGACAATCATCCGGAAGTGGGGGTCTCCGGTGATAGACCTCTTCGCCA
Source organism: Palaemon carinicauda (assembly GCF_036898095.1). Taxonomy (NCBI): domain Eukaryota; kingdom Metazoa; phylum Arthropoda; class Malacostraca; order Decapoda; family Palaemonidae; genus Palaemon; species Palaemon carinicauda. The sequence goes on along the minus strand of NC_090727.1, from coordinate 129,544,699 downwards.
CAAAGCTCAACGCCCAGCTCCCCGTGTTCTGTTCTCCAATGTCAGACTCAACGGCAGCGATTGAGGACGCCTTCCAGCACACTTGGGACGGTCTCGACGTTTACGCCTTCCTTCCCTTCGGGACCCTCAGACAAGTCCTCAACAGGGTCAGACGCGCAAAGAACCTGCGGATGACTTTGGTAGCGCCCTGGTGGCCGGAGGGAGAGTGGTTCGCGGACCTAAAGGAACTAGCGGTCCTTCCACTGTGGCCGCTTCCGGACAGAGAAGATCTCCTCCGTCAGCCCCACTTCGAGAAGTTTCACGAAAACCCTCGGTCCCTCCGCCTACGAGCGTGGAGGTTATTGAGCGCCTCCTGAGGAAGGAGGGATACTCATCTAAGACCGCTGCGAGGATGTCGGGATATCTGAGAAAGTCTTCAGTCTTGGTTTATCAAGCTAAATGGGCCGCATTCACGAAATGGTGTGCCTCCCAGAACCTCAGGCCGTTAGATGCCTCCATTCATTAGGTAGTGGACTTCCTAGTTCACCTGAGAGACAACCTAGGAGTATCTATCCCGGCCATCAAGGGTGTTCGAGCCGCATTGGGTCAGGTTTTTCTCCTCAAGGGACTCGATCTAGGAGCTTCCCGGCAGATCTCGATGCTCATTAAGAGCTTCGAACAATCGTGTTCTCCACGTTCCTCTAGAGTTCCGCAATGGGACGTAGCCAGAGTCCTCAATGCCCTTTCTAAACCACCCTTCGAACCCCTCAGGAACATACATGACAAAGACCTTACCCTCAAGACAGTCTTCCTCCTCGCCTTGGCCTCCGCTAAACGAGTTAGTGAGCTCCACAGGTTGTCGTACGAGGTTTCGCACTTGAAAGGGTGGAAAGATTTAAGTTTCAAGTTCTTGCCTGACTTCGTAGCCAAAACGCAGAATCCTGATTCCTGGGACCCCAGATTTGAGGGCTTTTTGGTTCCAGCAATTCCACGTTCAGACAATCCGGGAGATTTATTGCTATGCCCAGTCAGAAAAATACCTGGAAAGGACAGCTAGATTTCGCCCTGAGATTAAGAGCCTGTTTGTCTCCTCGGGCCCGGTAAAGAAGGCAGTGTCCAGGAACACCATCTCCTTCTGGTTGCATAAAGTCATAAAGAGAGCCTATGACAGTGACGGTTCCTCGGTGCCGGGCAGACCGCGCCCCCATGACATCAGAGGTCTGAGCACGTCATTAGCCTTCGATAAGAACATGGCGGTGGGCCAGATTCTGAAGGCAGGTACATGGTCCAGCCAGTCCACCTTTACGGCCCACTACCTGAAGGACTGTACAAGGAAGTCTCTGGACTCCTTCTCCATTGGCCCAGTCATTTCCGCACTCCAACAGGTTTAAGGTTGAAGCCCCGGGGAAGCCCGTGGGAAGTAATTCCAAGCGACACAAGTTCCTTCCTTACTATCCCCCTTATTCCTGCTTCCCCTCCATTCCCTTTCCTCCGCCTATATGAGAATCGTTCATTGGAGACGCCCACGTCCAGAGAGTTTTTACAGAGGTGAGTTACTTAGTTTTTTGCGTAGTTCTCCCCAAGTCACCTATTCCGTTTTATTGTCAGCAGAACCTAGCCTCCTATCTAGGTTCAGTCATTTTAGATCCAGCAGGTCTCTCGGTCTGTTAAGTCCACCCCCGCCTCCTAAGGTGTAAGTCTCCTAAGAAAGTAGTTCGAGGTAAGTACTCCGTGTTGGAACAAATCACAAATTTTAAGTAATTTGTATTTTTCCTAACAGTACTTACCTCGAACTACTTTCGGGTTATTGCCCGCCCATCCTTCCCCGAGTGTCTTACAGGAGTTCGATACCATAATTATCAAAAAGCTTACTGGTGACCGAGACCTAGCTCCATGCTCTCGCACGCTGACCCGGGTCGCCTCAGGGCGAGTATCCATCCGCCACGGAGGGACCCACTATAGAAAACGGAGATAGGGGAAACCACACAAAATTCTGGTCGGTTGGGAGGAGAATCCTAGATACTCCTAAGAAAGTAGTTCGAGGTAAGTCCTGTTAGGAAACATACAAATTACTTAAAATTTGTGATTTTTGCGCAAACGTCTATACTAACACTAGAACCTTGATGTGTTGGTCAAACCTAAAAATCTTAAGGTAATAATTCAATTGTCATCATCAAGGACTTTAAAATGATGGTGGCAACATAACAATTAGAATCCCAGTATCAAATACCGAATAACTGCAACCGTGTCAGAAAAGACAATGTGTAAACAGAAAACAGACGACTAACTGTTCTCTTACTGCTTTTTAAATTAAAGATTAAAAATAAATAAAAAATATAAAGTAGTACAGTATACTGTGCATGTTGGAACTAGGCACAAATTGAAAATGTTAAATCACATTCAATTTAACTTTTTAGTGTGATTCTGACGTCATGTAGTTAGCATTTTAATTTTCAAAAGTAAAAATCCTGAAAATAAATGCGCATGGTTTGATTGGCAACAGAGGAAGAATCCTTCAGCACCTCCGAGTGGGGAGAGGCCCTTCCCTTTGATGAAGGGATTATCTAAATGGAAGACAGCCTGTGAATAGTGGTTTTCACACGCCCCTGTTGTATACACGACACCCACAAGGTGATCGCGCGAGGGTAGTAACCTCTGCATTACATGCTTTTATCTTTCTCTAGTATATTTGGAAGATTTATATTAGAAAAGTGTAAAGAAGGACTTCTTTCACCGGGCGTCACAGGTCTCTTCCCAGAAATAGATTTTTCCTTCGTCAAAATCCCTTTTTACATTCAACTTGACATTGTATAACAGTCTACCTACTGCAACCACAGGCTTAACATTTCACCACCATCTTACCGATAAAATCTGCTAATTCGTCGAGGGGTTTCTTATTAGCGATGAGCTCTCCACGAGTTGGAATGTTAATACCCATGTAGCAGGGGTAATGAATGGGTGGGGAAGCAATACGTATGTGCACCTGCAAAAGAAAAATGTACGATAAAAAGAAATATGTATCGGTCTATGTTGTATATGTTAAAAATTTGCCACTATTGTTAAAGTATTGTATTTCCCTATTATAATAGATTGCATAGCTTAACTATCAGTTGGAGTTTTTTATAATAAACCATTTTTATTTGTCACTAATTGAAAATTAATTAATAAACAAATTTATATAACTACTAGCATTTCTGGTAACTTTGAATTTTCATAAAATGTTATTTTCATTAATAAAATAAATTTTTGAATATACTTACCCGGTGATCATATTGGCTGCAACTCTGTTGCTCGACAGAAAAACCTACGGTCAAAATACGCCAGCGATCGCTATGCAGGTGGGGGTGTACAACAACAGCGCCATCTGTCGAGCAGGTACTTAGTACTCCAAGTAAACAAAGAACCAATTTTCTCCTCGGTCCACTGGGTCTCTATTGGGGAGGAAGGGAGGGTCCTTTAATATATGATCACCGGGTAAGTATATTCAAAAATTTATTTTATTAATGAAAATAACATTTTTCAATATTAAACTTAGCCGGTGATCCTATAGGCTGATTCACACCCAGGGGGGTGGGTAGAGACCAGCATTACATGTTTACATTATTATGAGCTAAGTATTTTGTATTTCATTTTAGCAGTTATTCAAAATAACAAACATAAAATAAATAAGTACCTGGTAAGGAAGTCGACTTGAACAATTACTCTGCCTTTTTAAGTACGTCTTCCTTACGGAGCCTCGCGATCCTCTTAGGATGCTGAGCGACCCCTAGGATCTGAAGTATCAAGGGTTGCAACCCATACAACAGGACCTCATCAAAACCTCTAATCTAGGTGCTTCTCAAGAAATGACTTTGACCACCCGCCAAATCAAGTAGGATGCGAAAGGCTTCATAGCCTTCCGGACAACCCAAAAACAATAATAAAACATTTCAAGAGAAAGATTAAAAAGGTTATGGAATTAGGGAATTGTAGTGGTTGAGCCCTCACCCACTACTGCACTCGTTGCTACGAATGGTCCCAGAGTGTAGCAGTTCTCGTAAAGAGACTGGACATTCTTAAGATAAAAAGACGCGAACACTGATTTGCTTTTCCAATAGGTTGCGTCGATTATACTTTGCAGAGATCTATTTTGTTTAAAGGCCACGGAAGTTGCGACAGCTCTAACTTCGTGTGTCCTTACCTTCAGCAAAGCTTGGTCTTCCTCATTCAGATGGGAATGAGCTTCTCATATTAACAGTCTGATAAAATAGGATAAAGCATTCTTTGACATAGGCAAAGATGGATTCTTAACTGAACACCATAAAGCTTCAGACGGGCCTCGTAAAGGTTTTTAAATAGAACTTAAGAGCTCTTACAGGACATAAGACTCTTACTAGTTCATTTCCAACCATACGATAAGTTGGAATATCGAACGATATTGGTCAAGGCCGAGAAGGCAGCTCGTGTTTGGCTAGAAAACCAAGTTGTAGAACATGTAGCCGTTTCGGATGAGAATCCGATGTTCTTGCTGAAGGCATGAATCTCACTGACTCTTTTAGCTGTGGCTAATCATACCAGGAAAAGAGTCTTTAAGGTGAGATCTTTCAGGGAGGCTGATTGTAGCGGTTCGAACCTGTCTGACATAAGGAATCTTAGTACCACGTCTAAATTCCAACCAGGTGTAACCAAACGACGCTCCTTCGTGGTCTCAAAAGACTTAAGGAGGTCCTGTAGATCTTTATTGTTGGAAAGATCTAAGCCTCTGTGACGGAAGACTGATGCCAACATGCTTCTGTAACCCTTGATAGTGGGAGCTGAAAGAGATCGATCTTTCCTCAGATATAAGAGAAAGTCAGCTATTTGAGTTACAGAGGTACTGGTCGAGGATACGGATACTGACTTGCACCAGTTTCGGAAGATTTCCCACTTCGATTGGTAGACTCTAAGGGTGGATGTTCTCCTTGCTCTAGCAATCGCTCTGGCTGCCTCCTTCGAAAAGCCTCTAGCTCTCGAGAGTCTTTCGATAGTCTGAAGGCAATCAGACGAAGAGCGTGGAGGCCTTGGTGTACCTTTTTTACGCGTGGCTGACGTAGAAGGTCCACCCTTAGGGGAAGTGTTCTGGGAACGTCTACTAGCCATCGAAGTACCTCGGTGAACCATTCTCTCGCGGGCCAGAGGGAAGCAACTAGCGTCAACCTTGTCCCTTCGTGAGAGGCGAACTTCTGCAGTACCTTGTTGACAATCTTGAACGGAGGGAATGCATATAGATCTAGATGTGACCAATCTAGTAGAAAGGCATCTATATGAACTGCTGCTGGGTCCGGGATTGGTGAGCAAAATATTGGGAGCCTCTTGGTCATCGAGGTTGCGAAGAGATCTATGGTTGGCTGGCCCCAGGTGGCCCAAAGTCTCTTGCATACATCCTTGTGGAGGGTCCATTCTGTTGGAATTATTTGTCCCTTCCGACTGAGACAATCTGCCATGACATTCAAGTTGCCTTGGATGAACCTCGTTACTAGTGATCTGTCTAGACCTTTTGACCAGGTGAGGAGGTCCCTTGCGATCTCGTACAATGTCAAGAGAGTAGGTCCCTCCTTGCTTGGAGATGTACGCCAAAGCCGTGGTGTTGTCCGAGTTCACCTCCACCACTTTGCCTTGAAGGAGAGACCTGAAGCTTTTCCAGGTCAGACGTACTGCCAGTAGCTCCTTGCAGTTGAAATGCATTGTCCTTTGACTAGAGTTCCATAATCCCGAGCATTCCCTACCGTCTAATGTCGCACCCCAGCCTACGTCCGATGCGTCCGAGAAGAGAACGTGGTTGGGAGTCTGAACAGTCAGGGGAAGACCCTCTCTAAGGTTGATATAGTCCTTTCATCAAGTCAGACAAGACTTTATCTTTCTGGAAACCGGGATCGAGACCGCTTCTAGCGTCTTGTCCTTTTTCCAGTGAAAAGCTAGATGGTACAGAAGAGGACGGAGGTGTAGTCTTCCTAGTGACACAAATTGAACCACGGATGACAGTGTCCCTACCAGACTCATCCTCAGCCTGACTGGCCAGCGTTCCTTCTTCAGCATCTTCTGGATGGATAGCAGGGCTGGGGGCTGATCGTCTTGTTCAGCAACATCCTCATCAGAGGGTTCCTCATCCGAAACTGATGAGGAAACGGCAACGGAGTGGGCAACGTCTGACTCGCTGAATCCGGTCGCACTGGTGGATGCGTGACAGAGCCGGACGCAATATCATGGCACTGCTGCACAGTCTGTGAACTGTCAACAACCATGGGTGCGCGAGGAAGTACAGAGTCAACCCGAAACTGTCTAGACTGTCTGGGTTGTGCAGTCAACACCCTACCGGGTTGCTGAGGTTGACGCACTGCGTCACAACAAGGCACCTCTGCTGGTTGTTGAACGTCCTGAACGTCAACAACCACCTCCGAGCGTCGCTTAACGTCAACGTGCGACTGGCAACCCACACTGGGTCGCATCGGTGGAGGAACCACCTTAACTGGCAGACGCGAGTAGGTTACCTCAGCGTCAACAGGGCGCACAACCGACCGGTTGGAAGGTTGTTGGCCAAAAGGAGGAACCACCTCAACTGGCAGACGCGAGTAGGTTACCTCAGCGTCAACAGGGCGCACAACCGACCGGTTGGAAGGTTGTTGGCCAGAAGGAGGAACCACCTCAACTGGCAGACGCGAGTAGGTTACCTCAGCGTCAACAGGGCGCACAACCGACCGGTTGGAAGGTTGTTGGCCAGAAGGTTCTTCTCCGCATTTAAGTCCTCTATCAAGGACGCAAGCTTGGACTGCATGGCTTGCAGCAAAGCCCATTTAGGGTCTACGGGAGCAGGTGTGGCAACAGACGGGGTTAGCGACTGAGGCGGAACCGTTTACCATCCCTGAAAGCCTAGTTATGTGTGACATAATAGTACAGCAAAACTTCAAAGGCTTGACAAAAGCTGAGAAGTTGTCCTGTAAACAACTTGGAGCGTCTCCTGGCTAGGCGCCAGGGCGAGTCTACCAGAAATGAGAAGTCTATCTGGGCAGAGGCATGAACTCCCAAGCCGAGAACTTCTCTCGTGTCCTATCAGACTCTCGCTCTATAAGCCAGTTTAAAAGAAGGGAAATCAAAGGCTGTATCCCTAAAACTCCTCCTGGTGCAAAAACCAGTCGCCTAGCCAACGTAACGCTCTCTAGGAGAGCGAGAGAGCACTAGCTTAAAAAACAATGGCTTCGAAGTAGCTAGGCCTAGTGTAAGTTCTGACGTTTAGGCGAATGAGGAGCAGCAGTTACAAGATCCGGACGAAGATCCTTAAAAAAAAATCATCATGATTTAATTAAAGTCCATAGGAGGCTAAGCAGCTTAAGGCACCTCTCCAAATGACAGAGTCCTCAAGGGAATATCAGAAGGAGGGAGAACAGCACTTTCTCATCTACAGGAACCTTGTCCGATAAAAGCTAGGTTATCTCAGTGAGTCTCTCACTGGTGCATTAGTAGCAGACCAGAAGGCAACGTCATGTAACTGCTTGACAGTCTGTGAACTGTCAACAACTGAACTGTCAACCACAACAGGTGCGTGAGGACATACAGTGTTCACTCGAGACTGCTTTGACTGTCTATACTGAGCAGTCAAAACAACTCTAGAATGCGGAGGTTGACGCACCGCGTCAAAACAAATCAACTTAGACTGTTGTTGTACCTCGCGAACGTCAACGGAAGGTTCCGTGCGTTACTGAACGTCAACATGCGGCTGGCAGGGTACACTGGAACGCATGGGTGGCGGGACTCTCTCAGCTGGAGTGCGGCAGAAGGTCGCCTCAGCGTCCACAGGACGCACAACCGTGTTGGTTCTAGGCTAGAGGTTGGTGCAGTGTCAACCTTCTCCGCACGAAAGTCTCGCATCAATGACGTTAACTGAGACTGCATGGTCTGCAGCAAAGACCACTTAGGGTCTACAGGAGCAGGTGCTGCAACAGACGGTGTGACTGCCTGATGTGGTACTGCTTTGCCTCTCTTAGGAGGTGAGCAGTCGTCGGAAGACTGCAGCGAGTCCGAACTGACCCAGTGGCTACAACTGGGCCGTTGGACTTGCGCGGAAGGGACCGACTTGCGCTTAATAAGCTGCGAGACCTTGGTCCATGGTTTCTTACGAGAAACCTCTTCCGCAGACGAGAAATAAATGGGCTCTCTCGTCTTTGTGTGGGTGGGGCGATCTTGGGTAGATACACCCGAAACCACGGAGGGAAACGTCTGTTCGTTGATCAAGGCCTGACGAACCCATAAGTCGTTCGACATTACTTCTCCCCTGGGCTTGGGAGCTTGCAAGAGGTCCCGGACTAGGTGAACGACAGGCACGAACAGACGAACCCTCGGACGCAACACTGTAACACTTTGCGCATATCACTTTATCACTTTGATTTTCTGTTTTGCACTATTTCACTGAAATCGAAACTTTTACTGATTTCTACCTGAAACACGCAATTCTACCCTTCATTAAAAGGTAGTAATTGCGAAATCAGTCGTATAATGCAGCTCATTAATACTAGCAAAAAACAGAAAACATATATAAAGATAAAAAATTCAGTGGCTGGGAAAGAGACTAAACACTAGTTCAAATAAACTACGTTTACAATCTCTCACCGCACATAGCCTGGGGACAAGAATAAAACCCTAGAAACGTTTTACCTTCTTCCCCGTACAGCGACTAGGGAGGAGAGTAACACGAGAACAACGTTACCCGCTTGAACGGAACGTTTTCTCTCCTCTCTCTCCCTCCGTCTCTATCTCTCTCTCTTTCTCTCTTGATTTCGCACCTAAGAGAAGAGCCCAATTATATATCGTCAAAATAACATGTTATTTGACTAAAAGAAAAAACTGAAAGGTTTTCCAAATAAAAAGTTCCTTTAATTTAGAATTTAAAACATTTAAGCTAAGAAAGAATGAACGAAACATCAGAATCGATTTACTCTTACTGCAAAGTGAAACCGTGATACACTCTCTCTCTATCGTAACGATAGAGCGCATGTTGAACGTCCTAACGTCAACAACTGCGTAGACTAAAAAACTAAACGTTAGTTCATCTTTGAAAACAGTACGAAGACTATCAAAGAAATTCTTTCATAAAACATTAAATTTAAAAAGTTTTAAATTCTTTAAAGGCTAAATACGATATAACGGGCTCAACGTTGATTAACTTCGGTTCCAAGTTAGGACCGCCTACTATCAGGAAAGGTCGCATATAACAAAACATAAAAATTTATTTTTAAATGTTTATAATAAATGGAAAGTTAATCGAAGAGGCCTAATAAAGGCGGAGAGATGTAAAATATATAGATCTATAACGTGTTAAGCAAAATTACTAAAAACCTAAACACACTTCCGTCTAAGGGAAGGGTCGGCCATTTAAAAGTGAAAGAGAGTCCATACTCTCTTTGTCACCATAATTAAATCTATCCTAAACGAGTTCAAGTTTTGAGATGAAGATAAAACACCTGCATAGCGAAAGCTCAAAACTAGAATAGTGTACTTCACCAAATAGTTGTGAAAACAAATCCAGTTAGTAACAGCGTATTAGTAGGTCTTGCCGGTAGCCCGACAGAGAGAAAATTGGTTCTTTGTTTACTTGGAGTACTAAGTACCTGCTCGACAGATGGCGCTGTTGTTGTACACCCCCCACCTGCATAGCGATCGCTGGCGTATTTTGACCGTAGGTTTTTCTGTCGAGCAACAGAGTTGCAGCCAATATGATCACCGGCTAAGTTTAATATTGAAAATTTGGAAATCGCTAATGAACATCAAATTTTCCTCCTTAAAGAAAATTATCTTTTCTATAAACTGAATCACCATCATTCTTCAACAGAATGAAGCATTTAATAACCATACTGACCCATGCCACAATAATTACAGTACTGTACCTCTCTAGCTCCAGCTTGTCTCAAAAGACGAATGATAGGACCAACGGTAGTTCCTCTGACAATCGAGTCATCTACCAGCACCACGCTCCTACCAGCAAGGTTTTCAGACAACGCACCAAATTTTTTAGCCACTGCAAGCTGTCGAGAACGTGTATCGGGCTGAATAAAACTCCTGCCCACGTAGCGGTTCTTGCACAAAACTTCGACGTACGGAAGACCAGACTAAAAGAATTAATATTAATCGTATTAGATTTCACTAGTATTAAAAATATACTAGCTTATATGGAACTATCCCCCAAAGACTATTAACCGGCTCAGCAGGCCCCACAGAACTAAAAAAATATTATATGCGAGAAGAACCAAGAGATGATTGAAGGGCAGAACTTTACTTTACTGTACTTACAAAATAAAATGCACTCTATTAATAAACAAACCTCAGAAAAATATTGTAAAACAAAGTCGTTAATCTATTAATCTAATCAAAAGCAGTATCTTACTGTATTTCTATTTTTTGAACTGTAATGTAATATTATTTAAGGAAAAATAAAAAATATAAACATAATAATAATAATAAAGATGAATCTCAGATGAAAAATATTATAAAACAAATTGTTTTTAAATCATCAATCTCATCAAAAGCAGCAACATAATTCTATTTCTTGTACTGTAATGTAAATTAATTATATGAAAAACTAGAAATATAAACATAATACTGTAACGATAAAACAAAAACAAAAATACTAAAATATAAACAATAATAATGATGAAACAAAAATATATTAAAAACGTAGACATCATAATAATGATAAACCACAAAAACATTAAAAACATAAACATCTTAATAAAGAACCACAAAAATTATAAACTATACAGAAAGCGCAGTAAGAAAATGAACCTTGAAACATACTTGCAAGGCAAATCCTACTGCAGCTGGCGTGGCAGATTCCGGCACTGTAGAGATGATGTCCGCATCTACCGGTGCTTCGATGGCTAGCTGACGTCCACATCGCTTCCGGACGCTATACACTTGTTGCCCTGATAATGTTAAAATTACTTAGTTTTTAATAACAATGGCCTTGGGAATTTCTGAAGAATTTTATCCGAGAGATTCACGAGTCTCTAATTTTTCTAGAGCACAACTGCAATTAAAGTTGTTACCCTTACCTTCGTAGACAGAGTCTGCTCTTGCAAAGTAAACATACTCAAATATGCAAAACGCTGGTGGTGGAGATTCTCTTATTTTTGGACTGTCCAAAGCTTCTAATCCTATGGTTTGAGCTGTCTGCTTTGTAGGTCGCGGCACAATGTCAAGAGAGCGCACCCCATACGGACCCAGTTCGACTATCTCCCCTGGGTATACCTGAATACAAAGATAATTGTAAACAACGTGCATTACACTAATTCATAAATTTCAAGTAATATCTAAATGCACACCATGAAAATTTACATAGGTTTAAAAAAAAAGAACACTAAAAAAACTACAATATAGTACATATCGCCAATTTCATCATATTGTATCACTTTTATTGGAAATAAATGTATCCATCAGAGCTATAATGCCATTTGGTCAATCGAAACAGAGCTGAAAAATGCAAACTACTTCCTGAATGGAATGTGCAAATCTATTAAATGCAACTTGGCTTCTTCAGTTAGAAAATGACTGTCCAGTACTTTTATAATTTCAATTAGATTTTCTTACAGTACATATTAACCCTTTTACCCCCAGGCTATTTGGAAATTTCCAACCCTTAACCCCCAAGGGTTATTTTTAATTCAAGCACATTTTGCAGTATATATTTTTCAAATTGCTCTAACAGCCTTAATTTTTGTCATAGAGAGGTCAGGTTGGCCTCTTTCTCTTGGAAAATGCCAGAATTTTCAAAAAAAATTATCAAAATAATAAAAAAAAAATTGTAAATATGTTATTTTTATTAGTAAAATAAATTTTTGAATATACTTACCCGATAATCATGTAGCTGTCAACTCCGTTGCCCGACAGAATTCTATGGAGGGATACGCCAGCTATCACAATACTAAAAGGGGGTGTACTTACCAGCGCCACCTGTGGCCAGGTACTCAAGTACTTCTTGTTGACACCTCCTCAATTATTCCTCGGTCCACTGGTTCTCTATGGGGAGGAAGGGAGAGTCGATTAAATCATGATTATCGGGTAAGTATATTCAAAAATTTATTTTACTAATAAAAATAACATTTTTCAATATTAAACTTACCCGATAATCATGTAGCTGATTCACACCCAGGGGGGTGGGTGAAAACCAGTGTACAAGATTAAAGGATAGCTAAGTATCCCATATTTCATATAACAGTTATCTCAAATAACAATGAAATAATAAGTACCTGGTAAGGAAGTCGAATTGAACCGTTACTCTGCCTCTTTTTTAAGTTCGTCTTCCTTACTGAGCGCAGCGTTCCTCTTGGAGGCTGAATCAACCCAAAGGTGCTAAAGTATATAGGGTTGCAACCCCTACTAAAGGACCTCTACAAAACCTCTAACCCAGGCGCTTCTCAAGAATGAATAGACCACCCGCCAAATCAAAAGGATGCGGAAGGCTTCTTAGCCTACCGTAACAACCATAAAAACAACAATAAAAGCATTCAAGAGAAAGGTTAAAAAAAGGTTATGGGATTAAGGAATGTAGTGGCTGAGCCCTCACCTACTACTGCACTCGCTGCTACGAATGGTCCCAGGGTGTAGCAGTTCTCGTAAAGAGACTGGACATCTTTAAGATAAAATGATGCAAACACTGACTTGCTCCTCCAATAGGTTGCATCCATTATGCTCTGCAGAGAACGGTTTTTATTAAAGGCCATCGAAGTAGCTACGGCTCTTACTTCGTGGGTCCTTACCTTCAGCAATGCAAGGTCTTCCTCCTTTAAGTGAGAATGGGCTTCTCTAATCAGAAGCCTTATATAATACGAAACCCCGTTCTTGGACATGGGCCTCGAAGGTTTCTTGATGGCACACCATAAGGCTTCTGACTGTCCTCGAATAGGTTTAGACCTCTTAAGATAATATTTGAGAGCTCTGACAGGGCAAAGAACTCTCTCTAGTTCGTTACCTACCATGTTGGAGAGGCTAGGTATTTCAAACGATCTAGGCCAAGGACGTGAAGGAAGTTCGTTCTTTGCTAGGAATCCGAGCTGAAAAGAACATGTTGCAGATTCGGTCGTGAAACCAATGTTCTTGCTGAAGGCATGAACCTCACTGACTCTCTTAGCTGTTGCAAGGCAGACGAGAAAAAGAGTCTTGAGGGTAAGGTCCTTGAAGGAAGCTGACTGGAGAGGTTCGAACCTAGCTGACATAAGGAACCTTAAGACTACGTCTAGGTTCCAGCCTGGAGTGGATAGACGGCGCTCTTTAGACGTCTCAAAAGACTTAAGAATGTCTTGAAGGTCCTTGTTGGAAGAAAGGTCCAAACCTCTGTGGCGGAGAACTGAAGCCAACATACTCCTATACCCTTTAATCGTAGGGGCTGAAAGGGATCTCTCATTCCTAAGATGTAGAAGGGAGTCAGCTATTTGGGTCACAGAGGTATTGGTAGAGGATATTGAATTGGCTCTACACCAGCTTCGGAAGACTTCCCACTTAGATTGGTAGACTCTACGAGTGGAAACCCTTCTTGCTCTGGCAATCGCACTGGCTGCCTCCTTCGAAAAGCCTCTAGCTCTAGCGAATCTTTCGACAGTCTGAAGGCAGTCAGCCGAAGAGCGTGGAGGTTTGGGTGCAACCTGTCTACGTGAGGTTGACGTAGAAGGTCCACTCTTAGAGGTAGAGTCCTGGGGATGTCGACTAGCCATTGAAGTACCTCTGTGAACCATTCTCTTGCAGGCCAAAGGGGAGCAACCAGCGTCAGCCGTGTCCCTTCGTGCGAGATGAATTTCTGCAGAACTTTGTTTATTATCTTGAACGGTGGGAATGCATAAAGGTCGAGATGGGACCAGTTCAGTAGAAAAGCATCCACATGAACTGCTGCAGGGTCTGGAACAGGGGAACAGTACAGCGGAAGTCTCTTGGTTATGGAGGTGGCAAACAGATCTATGGTAGGTTGGCCCCACAAGGTCCAAAGTCTGTTGCACACACTCTTGTGGAGGGTCCATTCCGTGGGAATGACCTGATTCCTTCTGCTTAGGCGATCTGCTGAGACGTTCATATTGCCCTGAATGAACCTCGTGACCAGAGTGAGGTTTAGACCTCTTGACCAAATGAGGAGGTCCCTTGCGATCTCGAATAGGCTCCTCGAATGGGTCCCTCCTTGCTTGGAGATGTAAGCTAAGGCTGTGGTGTTGTCTGAGTTCACCTCCACCACTTTGCCTAGCAGGAGGGACTTGAAGTTCAGCAGGGCTAAATGAACTGCTAGCAGCTCCTTGCAATTGATGTGGAGCAATCCTTGTTCCTCGTTCCACGTTCCCAAGCATTCCCGTCCGTTCAAGGTCGCACCCCAGCCCGAGTCCGATGCATCTGAGAAGAGATGAAGATTGGGGGTCTGAATAGCCAACGATAGGCCCTCCCTGAGAAGGAGATTGTTCTTCCACCACAGGAGAGTGGTCTTCATCTCTTGGGTGATTGGGATAGAGACTGCTTCGAGATGGAATTGAAGAGGGCGGAGGTGGAGTCTCCCTAGCTCGACGAATAGGGCCAGTGATGAAAGGGTCCCTGTGAGACTCATCCACTGTCTCACCGAGCAACTGCTCCTCTTCAGCATGCTCATGATGCACTCTAGGGCTTGGCTTATCCTGGGGGCCGATGGAAAAGCCCGAAAATCCTGACTCCGAATCTCCATTCCCAGGTACACAATGGATTGGGAGGGAATGAGCTGAGACTTTTCTATGTTGACTAACAGACCCAGCTCTCTGATTAAGTCCAAAGTCCAGTTGAGATTCTCCAGACAGCGACGACTCGTGGAGGCTCTCAACAGCCAGTCGTCTAAGTAGAGGGAGGCTCTGATGTCTGATAAGTGTAGGAATTTTGCTAAATTCCTCATCAGATGAGTGAACACCATAGGAGCTGTGCTTAGGCCAAAACACAGGGCTTGGAATTGGTAGACAACCTTTCCAAAAACGAATCTCAGGAAAGGTTGGGAGACTGGATGAATAGGAACGTGAAAGTAGGCATCTTTCAAGTCCAACGAGACCATCCAGTCCTCCTGCCTGACCGCTGCTAGGACCGACTTCGTCGTCTCCATCGTGAACGTCTGCTTGGTGACAAACGCGTTGAGCGCGCTGACGTCCAGCACCGGTCTCCAACCTCCTGTCTTCTTGGCCACAAGAAAGAGACGGTTGTAGAAGCCCGGGGATTGATGGTCCCGGACTATAACCACTGCCTTCTTCTGCACAAGTAGCGACACCTCCTGGTGCAATGCTAGCCTCTTGTCCTCTTCTTTGTAGTTGGGAGAGAGGTTGATGGGAGATGTGGTCAGAGGTGGTTTGAGGCAGAATGGAATCCTGTAACCGTCCCTCAGCCAACTGACAGACTGAGCGTCTGCACCTCTCTTCTCCCAGGCTCGCCAGAAGATCTTGAGTCTGGCTCCTACTGCTGTCTGGAGATGCGGAGAGTCAGTTTTTCCCTTTAGATGTCTTGGAGCCTTTCCTAGACTTGCTCCTGTAAGAGTCTGGACGGGAGCTTCCTCGGCTGGGGGCTCTACCACGAAAGGGCGGTATGAACCTCGTAGCAGGGGTATCAGCCACTGGGGAGCGATAAGTCTTGGGGACTGAGGTAGCAACCTTAGACTTACGAGCCGATGAGGCTACAAGATCGTGTGTCCTTTTGTATCAGGGCAGCAGACAAGTCCTTAACCAGCTCTTCGGGGAAGAGGAACTTCGAGAGCGGAGCAAAAAGGAGTTGTGACCTTTGACAAGGTGTAATGCTGGAGGAAAGGAAGGTACACAGCTGTTCCCTTTTCTTCAAAACCCCTGATACAAACATCGACGCAAGCTCACCAGATCCATCCCTAATGGCCTTATCCATGCAGGACATTAATAGCATGGCAGAATCCTTGTCCGCAGGAGAGGTCTTCTTGCTGAGGGCCCCCAGGCACCAGTCTAGAAAGTTGAACATCTCAAATGCTCTAAATACTCCCTTCAGTAAGTGATCAAGGTCTGAGAAGGTCCAGCAAACCTTAGAGCGCCTCATTGCAGTTCTCCGAGGCGAGTCTACCAGACTTGAGAAGTCAGCCTGGGCAGAGGCAGGTACTCCCAAGCCTGGTGCTTCTCCTGTGGCATACCAAACGCTCGCTTTCGAAGTGAGCTTAGTCGGAGGGAACATGAAAGAAGTTTTGCCAAGGTGTTGCTTAGTCTGCAGCCACTCCCCTAAGATCCTTAGCGCTCTCTTAGAGGACCTTGCTAGGACTAGCTTAGTATAGGTGGACTTAGCTTGCTGTATGCCCAACGAAAACTCAGATGGCGGAGAGCGGGGAATAGCAGAGACAAAGTGGTCTGGGTAAACCTCCCTAAGCAGAGCCAAGACCTTACGAAAGTCAATAGACTGTGGAGAAAGCTTGGATTCATCCACGTCTGACGAGGGATCCAGGTGTGCCGCCTCATCATCAGACGCCTCATCACCAGAGTGTAGCGAAGAGATCGGACAAGAATGCTGAGCAGCAGAGTCAGATCGAGAAGGAACAATATTAGAGGTTTCCTCTTCAAGTAACTGTTGAGGGAGAACCTGAGGCTCAGACTGCAAAGGCTGAATAAAAGACGAAGCAGAAGGAAGGCGCATGGGTGGAGGAGGCTGACTCCTAGCATGAGTGGTTGAACCCAAGGGTTGCGCTTGCTGAGCGGTTGGCGGAAGCGGAGTAGCAAGCTCCTGTTCCTGTGGTGTGAGCGGAGCGCGATGAGGTAGAGGCTGCGCAGAACAAGGTAAATGTCTCGCAAGCTGAGGCTCCTGAGGCGCAAGGCCAAGGTGTAGTGGTGCTTGCCTTGTGGAGGGTTGAGCTCGCTGCAGCGAGAGCTGAGGAGACTGACTCATGGACGGGAGAGGTTGTTGTACCTCAACCGAGTGTTGCACCACTGGTGGAGCAGCAAGTGGAGGCGGAGGAAGAGAAGTATAATCCTCCTGATCCCATTGTAAAGGTTGCCTTAAAGAAGGCGGAGGCTGAACACCACTGGGAACAGCAAACTCAGAATGTGGCTCAACATCGTACGCCTGGCAGGTGGTACTGCGATCAGGCGGAGCGAGCGCAGGCGGAGCGAGCGCAGGCGGAGCGAGCGCAGGCGGAGGGAGTGTAGGCGGAGGCGGAGGCGCAACACTCTCAGCCCGACACTCACGCATCAAGTCCGAAAGCTGTGCTTGCATGGACTGTAGAAGAGTCCACTTGGGGTCGGTAGAAACTACAGTAGGCTGAGGTAAAGCCTTAACAGTCGAGCTCTGTTGTGGCAGAACCTTACTCCTCTTGGGCGGAGTGCAGTCGACAGATGACTGCGGCGAGTCAGAGCTGAGCCAATGACTGCAACCTGGCTGAGCACTCGCGGACTGGACTCTGCGTTTAAGCGGTCTCGAGACCTGAGACCAACGTTTCTTCCCTGACAGTTGATCAGCGGACGAGAAAAAGACGGGCTCAATCGTCTGCAGGTGGGAGTGACGGTCTTTGGAAGACACGCCCGCAACCACCGAGGATACTTCTGTGCGCCTAACAAGGCCTGCCGAACCCTTATGCCCTTCGACATTGCTTCTCCCCTGGGCTTGGGAGCTTGCAAGAGGTCCCGGACTGGGAGGACGACTGGCTCGCACAGAAGTATCCTCACGCACCACACTGGCACTAACACTAGCACTTGGCACTGCACTTACACTAGCACTCGTCACAGCACTGGCACTAATTCCACCCACTGCACTCTTGACCTTAAGTTCCTTGACTTCGGCCATCAGAGACTTATGATCACTTACCACTGACTCTACTTTATCGCCTAAGGCCTGAATAGCACGCAAAACAACAGACATATCAGGCGGAGGGCAAACAGTAGGTTCAGGGGTAGCCACTACAGGGGTAGGAAAAGGTGGGGGATCATGAAGTGAGGAAAAAAGAGAAGAGTGAGAAGAACTCCTCCTAACTCTACCTCTCTCTAACTTAGTTGAATATTTCAAAAGACGGACAAATTCCAGTTCCGAAAGTCCGGCGCATTCCTCACATCGATTTTCTAACTGACAGGGCCTGTCCCTACAGTCAGAACAAGCGGTGTGAGGATCTACCGAGGCCTTCGGAATACGCCTATTGCAAGACCTACATCGTCTATGGGAGGGGGCTTGCGAAATGTCAGACATCTTGAATCCAAAGAGTTAGCCAAAGGGGGTTCCAAAATCAAGCAAAAGATCGTTAACCGTTAATCAGGACTATATAAAAGCTATCTAGCTAATATAAGAAGGTTTCCAGTAAAGCGACAGCCGAAATCTGAGAGAATACTTCACCAATTAGCCGTGAAAAAACTCGAAGATCATAAGCGTATCCCAGAACGTCTAGCCGGAAGCACGACAGAGGAATAATTGAGGTGTCAACAAGAAGTACTTGAGTACCTGGCCACAGGTGGCGCTGGTAAGTACACCCCCTTCTAGTATTGTGATAGCTGGCGTATCCCTCCATAGAATTCTGTCGGGCAACGGAGTTGACAGCTACATGATTATCGGGTAAGTTTAATATTGAAAAAGTATTTTTTTGCAGGGAGGTACCGGTACATCCATGGGGGTAAAGGGATGTGTTTTGTGAAACGTACCAGTACGTCCTTTGGGGGTAAAAGGGTTAACTACCAAGTTCTGAAGCTTTAATGTTTACATCATTTCATATGTTTACAGTACGTATTGTTTATTACTCACCTCTTTAAAAATTTTGAAGTAAGGCAATTAATGACGTAAATTTATTTTATTCTATAAATGCACAAATCTATGCACCTATCTAAGAGCTCCATGAATATAATACCAAACTTTAGTCCCTTATGATACTGCAAAATTGTCCTTTAATAAAACAAGAGTCTTTTAAAATCCCAATCATTAATTTGAATATCCTACCAAAAGATCTTACATACATACATGCATATACCAAGGCACTTCCCCCAATTTTGGGGGGTAGCCGACATCAACAAATGAAACAAAAACAAAAAAGGGGACCTCTACTCTCTACGTTCCTGCCAGCCTAACAAGGCAGTAATAATGTATAACAAATTCAAAAGTAATTTTTATTTTTCCTCCCTATACAATCCTGAGGCCTTTAAGATAAGGATATGTCTTCATCAAAGCTAGAACGGCCATTGAAAACATTAAAAAGGTAGTTAAGCTGACGGGTGATGAGCATAACCAAGTATCCCCCACCATTCGCCTGTCAAAGACATTTCACTTCTGACCTTTGTCACAGGACTGAGAAAGGTGGTTCAGGAGGGAAGATTAACCCTTTTACCCCCCGGCTCTTTGGAAATTTCCAACCCTTAACCCCCAAGGGGTTATTTTTTCCCCAGCACATTTTGCAGTATATATTTTTTAAATTGCTCTAACAGCCTTAATTTTTGTCATAGAGAGGTCAGGTTGGTCTCATTCTCTTGGAAAATGCCTGAATTTTCTCAAAAATTATTAAAAATATGAAAATAAAAACATTTTTATAGCATTTTTTTGCAAGGACGTACCGGTACGTCCATGGGGGTAAAGGGTTGAGTTTTGTGAAACGTACCAGTACGTCCTTTGGGGGTAAAAGGGCTATCTTTGTACAGCTAGGAAAAATGCAAATTACTTAATATTTTTCATTTGTTCCCATGCTTATACAAAACTTTCATCCTTTAAAAAACGGGTAGTGTCTCCCCCTCTAAAACTGAACTGGTTGGTTCCTTTCCTCCCTGAAAAGTATCAGTCTCCCTGAGCCCATGTGGGAGTGGAGGAGATGACTACAGCTACCTCCTATTGACCCATCGTTCGGAATTGTAGGCTTTTAAGGCCTATTATTATTATCATTACTTGCTAGGCTACAACCCTAGTTGGAAAAGCAGGATGCTTATGCCCTGGGGCTCCAACAGGGAAAATAGTCCAGTGAGGAAAGGAAAATTAAATACAGTATTTTAAGAACAGTAACAACATTAAAATAAATACTTCCTATATAAACTATAAAAACTTCAACAAAAAAAGAAGAATAGGAATAAGATAGAATAGTGTCCCATGTGTACCCTCAAACAAGAGAACTAACCCAAGACAGTGGAAGACCATGGTACAGAGGCTATGATACTACCCAAGACTTAATGAACAAGAATTGTTTGGTAATCTCAGTGTTGTCTGGTGTATGAGGAGAGGAGAATATGTATAGAATAGGCCCGACTATTTGGTGTATGTGTAGGCAAAGGGGAAATGAACCGTAACCAGTGAGAAGGATCCAATGTAATACTATCTAGCCAGTCAAAGGACCCAATATCTCTAGCGGTAGTACCTCAATGGCTGGCCAACCTAATACCAGTAATTGGTTGGTACCTAGTACACTGTAGATTAAAGAATCTTTATCCCTCAAAGGAAAAATGCAGTGTGAATGAGATACCTGGTGCAAGATTGACAATGGAAAGATATTCCTTCCAGCATCCTCCCCCTTGTAAATGAAGGATGGGGAGAACTACTATACTTACAGAACCTGTCGAAGAACGATGCTTAGAGAAGCATCAATGTCAAATCCAATGTTCAAGGTACAAAAGCTTCATCTCCAAATGACAGGAAGGAAACAAGGAGTAGAAGAGCCTGTCATTCTACCTTTCCTAGACAAGATGCTGCCGGTCACGAAAGGGAGCTGGGATGGCTACATAAGATATTTCGGCTTATAGGAAAAAGCCAAAATCTTCTTGAATCCACAAAAGAGTTGAAGGACTTGTGGGTACTTTATTGTTATAATTGTTCCTATTATTACTAGCTAAGCTACAGCCCTAGTTGGAAAAGAAAGATGCTATAAGCCCAAGGGATCCAATGTGGAAAAATAACGCAGTGTGGAAAGGGAATAAGGAAATAATTATATGAAAAGTAATGAATAAAGAAAATAATATATCTTAAGATCAGTAACAACATTAAAATAGATATGTCATTTATAAACTATGAAGAGAGACTTTTGTCAGCCTGGTCAACATAAAAACATTGGCTGCAAGTTTGAACTAAGGAAGTTCCACCAGTTTAGCTGCCTGCTTAGGAAGATCATGTTACAGCTGGAATAAAACTTCTAGAATACTGTGTAGTAATGAGCCTTATGATTGAAAAGGCAAGATTGTTATATCTAACTGTATACTTCGTACTATGTACAGGATTGTACACTTGGAAACTCCGAATTCAAAGGCTGGTCAGAATTATGAAAAATCTTATGCAATCTGCACAAAGAACTAACTGAACAATGGTGTCAAGGATTAATTCATATCCAGATCAGCAATAAGAAATGATACCAGAGATTAATTAATATCCAGATCAAGAATAAGAAATTTAATAAACTGCAAGCTTTTGTCCAACAAACTAAGAAAAGAGTCAGCCGCTGAAGACCAGACATGAGAACAATACTCAAAACAAGGTAAAAAAATTTTTTGAAAAGACTGATCACCAAAACGCTCGAGTCTTTCTCAATAAGCATCATTTTTGTGCAACTGAAGAAGAAACAGACCAAATGAGTTTTTTAAAAGTAAATTTACAAACCACAATACCACCTAAAATTTTGAAGGAATTATATATAGTTAAAGAAACCTTATCGTTGGATCCCTGGGCTGTGACACATAACCAGACAACAGAAGGTGAACACAGGCACCTCGTGACCTCTGTCCACTAAATAGCCAGGGAAATTTGGGTGACTCACGAGGGCAGTAGTCTTAATCTAGATTAAGGGGTTGGTAACCACCTGGGTGTCATCAAACCCGACTCCCCCACAAGAGGTATGTTGGACGGAGCTCCTATTCTTAAGGCTACAATTGACCTTCCAAGACTTCTTTGACTACTTCTTCAAAAATATATCAGAAACAAAATCACAAGAGGAACAGGAAGGGGAATGAATCACTTCTTCCACTTAACAACCTTTTCCTCAAGTTTTGCTTGCAGAGAAGTCAAGGTCTGAGCGACCATCGACAACGAAGCTCCCCCAAGTAGGAAATCAAACAGGTTTGCACCGACAGGAACTACAACCCTTGAGACACACTGTCACATGGGAAGCAGCAGGCACAAGCACTGGGACAGGAATGATGGGTAAAGGGAATGGCATCAAAGCCAATCACAGGATACAGGCATTAGTAAAATAAGTACAGGTAAAGGTTTACTGGCCAAGAAGTAGGCTTCTGCCATGGCGGCAGAAGCGTACTTAGTTGCTAAGGATCACCAAATGGGTCACTGACGCTGGTGGCACTGGGATTACCGCTGAATCATTTGGGACACCAGGAGCAAAGCAGCCTCAGCTACTTACTCCCTCTACAAGACATTGAAAGCCTAACTGCAAGACCTAAGGAAGGCGTCACTCATCGTCACAGAGCTGCAAGGAAGAACATCCAGTACGTGTGGTGATTACCTGAAACTCCACCAACCCTAAAAGTCTCCAATGTATACCCGAGTTCTTGCTCCTCAAGCATACTCCCCAAGATCAAGCCATGGGCATAAATTGTACCAAGAAGGTTCAGCGAACAGCAAAATCAATGAGGAGCGCAAAGTGCTAAATGTAATAAGCATTGTCTTGAATGAAACAAAAAAGACTTGGCATTCCTACTCATGAAAACACCAGCCTCATGGGAGGGCACTATATACACAAGGTGAAAGGGGATAATTATAACAATCATCATCATTATTATTATTACAAGCTAAGCTACAACCCTAGTTGGAAAAACCAGATCCTATAAACCCTGGGGCTCCAAAAAGGAAATATATAAACTATAGGTGAAGTAAGGAACAATTAAAATAAAATGTTAAAGACAGAAACAACATTAAAATAGATCTTTCATATATAAACTATAAAAACTTTAAAAAAACAAGTGGAAGAGAAATGAGATAGAATAGTGTGCCTGAGTGTACCCTCAAGCAAGAGAAATTTACCCCAAAACAGTGGAATACCATGGTACAGACGCTATGGCCCAACCCAAGACAAGAGAACAATAGTTTGATTCTGGAGTCTCCTCCTAGAAGAACTGCTTACCATACCTAAAGAGTTTCTTCTACCCTTACCAAGAGTAAAGCCACTGAACAATCTCAGTGTTGTCAGGTGTATGAGGACAGAGGAGAATGTGGAAAGAATAGGTCAGACTATTTGGAGCATATGTAGGCAAAGAGAAAAAAGAGCTGTAACCAGAGAAAGGGATACAATGTAGTACAGTACTGTCTGGCCAGTCAAAGAACCAAATAACTCTCTAGCGGTAGTATCTCAACAGGTGTCTGGTGCCCTGGCAATCTACTACCTTTAAACCACTGCCCCTACTTGTACAGTGGGTGGATTTATTGCCAGTTTAGTCCTAAACTGACAAATTGTCCAACATCTACACTCATTCCTGCTTCGTTCCATTATTAACGCAAAGCCGATAATGACCATTCAAACTTAAGAGTATAGGAAAAAGATTAAAGTCTTGGATAGGACACAACAGTACGACTGTGCTTGTTGCAGCCGAAGGCAAAAGTGAATTCTTTTAACAGGCAAGTGGACGGGGCTACTCGCTCGCACTCACTGCCTGTCATTAACTATCTTCTTAATAATTCTAATGGCGATTTAAGCTCCACTAAAGCCATTCCCTATTTAGGACAAAATATTTATATACAGTACTGTACATGTAAGAATGAACTCTCAGCTGATAGTGTACAGTACTTGCTAGCTTACCTCTCTTATCAGTGTGGCTCCTATTGACTGGAAAGCACAGGATTCAGAACTGATAACCCATCCTAGAGGTTTGGGAGAGTTTGTGCCATCTGAAAGATATAATACGAAGAATCAGATTTGCTGGTCAGCCTCTAAAAACATTCACGTATCAATATCAAATCTTCTGGTCCACTCTCTTTTATCTTGAGGACTTCCTGGATTTGTATTCATGAAGTTGTCCAGAAGTTTCTACAATTTTCTTTATAAATCAACATACCATTCGCCAAGCCTGATACTGTACACCTGAACTGCAGTCTAATAAATATTGAGCATAAATAATGAGACAATCTCTAGTATCTTGACACAGAACTCAAGAATTATAACATTGCACTCAAAATACAACATACAGTAATGCAGCTATATAGTACACCAAATAAAAAAAAGATGCATTGAGTTATAAACAACGATTATTAACCTCGAAATTCTTTTCAAGAACATAAGAATCAAGAGGCTACAAACATTTTTAGTGCTCGGTTCTCAAAGATACATTTATGTTACCAGTCATAGTCTACTGTAATCTTTCCTGTTTAACAACTTCGTATTAAGTCCACACAACTTTTCATGTAATCTTACCACCTACCATTACTTTCACCAACTGGCATCAATCTTCCGATGCAGAGGGGCCGGTTGCCGAACGGGTCCCGCACGCCGTAAATTTTGTCGTCGTGAAGCAATGCCAGGGAATAGGCGGTTGGCGTAGCCTCCATCAGGTGTCTGATTCTGGCTCCCCAATCGGGTCCATCCTTCTCTCCTCTTGGTGGAGTCAACGAAAGCATCTGAGTTATCAATTCGGAGTCGGAACAAGTGGATAATCCTATACCACGATCCAAAACCTGAAAGTTGAGAAAAGCTGAATTAAGAATCACGAATGATTATGATTTTAGTGACTACCATCGCTAAACAAATCTATTCTTATAAGAGTTCAAAAATCAAGTATTGTTAATTCTGTGTTGTAAAGTAATTCACACAGGAGGGAAATTACCATCTCCAAATTTTTATTTTGAATATGGTGAGGGTAATAAGCATAGCCTAAGTAAAATAAGTTATTTATTCACCCTGCAAGGTAAGTAAGGAGGTCCCAATGACCGAGGTTAGGTTAATTGGGTACAGTTAAGTTAGGTTTCATCAATGTATTTTAGTTGGTGTTTTCTCCTAACCCCATAAACCCATTACCCAATTAGGTTCCAAATCCCTGTTTTTCTCACAGGGTGTCCATTCCTGAACTCATCATCATCTCCTCCTACACCTATTGACGCAAAGGGCCTCGGTTAAATTTCGCCAGTTGTCTCTATCAATACTTCTCCATTATCATCATCTTCACGCTTCATAGTCCTCCGCCATGTAGGCCTGGGTCTTCCAACTCTTTTAGTGCCTTGAGGAGATCAGCTGAAAGTTTGGTGAACTAATCTCTCTTGGGGAGTGCAAAGAGCATGCCCAAACCATTCCTGAACTACTAACCTCCAATAGGAAAGATGGACGATGGTAATTTTCTTTGGATTTAGGAATTTTTAGGCTATGTAGCCTAGTGTTGGGGGCTGTGAGCCCATTCAGGGCCAACAGGGGGAAACTCTGTGGTTACATAAATGTAAATGTTGAAAGAGACTGGATAGTAAAAAAAGAAGCAGGGAACTTATGTAAACTAGAGGGGCACTCAGTAGAGCACAGACTTCCGCCGTGGCAGTTTATTTCTCGACCTTTTGCTCAACCTTGACCTTTGACCTTAACATATATTCATTGGCGTGGATTTTCATATACTAAAATATGGACCAAGTTTGAAGTCCCTGTGACAACCGGTACCTTGAATTACTGGAACCCTCCAGATTTACTGGAATCCTCAGGCAAATACTGGAATTCCCAGGTAAATACTGGAATCCCCTTGAAAATTACCGAAATCCCCTACAATATGACTGCAAACCCTTAGAAATTGATAAATAATGTTTTTATTAAAATACATTATTCTTATGTTTTAAGCATTTATATTCTTTATATATTTACAGGTAGAACCTTGGCTAGGGGTTGTGACCTGGGAAGGTTTGTGACCTGGGAAGGGGGTCCGGGGGCTTGCCACCGGCTAGGGGTTGTGACCTGGGAACTACTAGGTTAGGTTAGGTGGGATTGTTAGGTTCTGTACCCTTTTATATATTGTGTAAAGGATAAATAGAAAAATGCTTTAAAATACAATTTTATTTAATTAATTTACATATTATTTATGAATTTCTAAGGGTTTGCAGTGATATTGTAGGGGATTTCAGTAATTTTCAAGGGGATTCCAGTATTTATCTGGGAATTTCAGTAATTCGTGGTTCCCGTGACAACAATGTCCAAACTTATGGCTGATTACGTTAATTGGACATTTTGCTTAGCCGTGACCTTGACCTTTGACCTCGACCTTCCAAAATTTAATCATTTATAGCTTTATACATAACAGTTAATTCTGGCTAGTACAGTGGTAACATGTTTGACTCGCATTCACGTGGCAAGAGATCGATCCCCGCCCAGGGCCGTGAGTTTAAGCTGTTTACTGGGGAGGCTACTGCTGTGGTAGGGCACCACAGTGGGGGGTTGGGCTTGCCCGGCTGACGTTCTGGTGAGCATCTATTCTGGTGGAACTGGAACTGAAACCAGACACCTTTAACCTTTATTTCATGGTTCCCGTGACAACAATGTCCACATATGGCTGATTACGTGAATTGGACATTTTGCTTAACCGTGACCTTGACCTTTGACCTCAACCTTCCAAAATTATGTCATTTATAGCTTTTTACATAATAGTTAATCCATGCAATTTTCTATGCGATTAAAATTGTGGCCATGAAGCTGTTCACAAACAAACACACACGAATTACAAACACACAAAACAGGTGCGAAAAAATAACCTCCTTCCAACTTAGTTGGCGCAGGTAAAAATAGAAGGATATTAGAGAATTTAGGGTATAGCACTACCAAGTACCCCTCTACAGTAGCCTAGTGCGTAGTTAAAATTTACTGTATATTTCTAGTTCATATCTAGATAAAAAATTAATTCATATTCTTAGTCAAATCTTGATTTAAAAAGTAAATTTACTAAATCACTGAGACAAAATGTAAACAACATTACTTACTGTTTTCCTGAGTGCCACAGCATTAATCAGCTCTCCATTATGGGCCGTGGCTAGGGGCCCGTGCCTCGTGTGCACCATGAAGGGCTGGGTATTGCTGGGGTCTCGCCCTCCTGCTGTGGAGTACCTGGAATGCCCAATGCCCAAAGTACCTGGAACGAAAGGAAAATAAATCTCTGGAATAAATCTCTGGAAGTTCCTACTTCTTAAATGTTGTTACTGTTCTTGAAATGTTTCATTTTGATTGTTTATTCTTCTCTTGTAGTTTTTTGTTTATTTCCTTGTTTGCTTTTTTCTTTGGGCTGTTTTTCCCTGTTGGAGCCCTTGGGTTTATGGCATCTTGCTTTTCCTAGTAGGGTTATGGCCTAGCTTGTTATAATAATAATAATAATAATAATAATAATAATAATAATAATAATAATAATAATAATAATAATAAAAATAATAATGATAATAATAATGATACAAATAATAACAATAAAAATAAAAATAATAATAATAAAAATAACAATAATAATAATAATAATAATAATAATAATAATAATAATAATAATAACAATGATTAAAATTATAAAAATAAAATGATAATAATATTAATATAACAACAACAACAATAATAATAATAATAATAATAAATAATAATAATAAAAATAACAATAATAATAATGATTATAATGATAAAAAATAATAATAATAATAATAATAATATAACAACAACAACAACAACAATAATAATAATAATAATAATAACAATAATAATAACACTGTAAATTATATATAAATAGTAGGCCTAATGATCTAAAACTTCAAAACATTACCTTGGAGTTTGTTAAGCTTATCATCATTAAATATGGAGGCCACCAATCCTTCGCCTTTGTAGTAATTGAAATTTTTAGCCCCTCTGCCCTCACTCGTTACTATGCCAGCACTCTCTTGTCCCCTGAAAGATAATTTGAAAAATTGTCATTATTTCAATTTATTTAGGTAGGCCTAAATGTAACAGGTAGGTCTATAATGGCTGCATTCATCTTGCTTGAGGGTACACTCGGGCCCACTATTCTATCGAATTTCTCTTCTTGTTTTTGTTAACGTTTTTAAAGTTTATATAAGAAATGTGTATTTTAGTATTACTCTTCTTAACATATTTAATTTTTCCTTGTTTAAATTTTTATAGTTTATATAATAAATGTGTATTTTAGTATTACTGTTCTTAAAATATTTAATTTTTCCTTGTTTCCTTTCCTCGCTGGGCTATTTTCCCTGTTGGGGCCCCTGGGCTTATAGCATCCTATATTCTCTCTAATTTCTCTTCTTGTTTTGTTAAAGTTTTTAAAGTTTTTGTAGTTTATATAAGAAATATGGATTTTAGTATTACTGTTCTTAAAATGTTTAATTTTTCATTGTTTCCTTTCCTCACTGGGCTATTTTCCCTGTTTGGCTGCATCTATCCTGCTTGAAGGTACACTCGGGCACACTATTCTATCTAAGTTCTCTTCTTGTTTTGTTAAAGCTTTTATAGTTTATATAGGATATATGTCCTGAAAGATAATTTGAAAAATTGTCATTATTTCTATTTATTTAGGTAGGCCTAAATGTAACAGGTAGGTCTATAATGGCTGCATTCATCTTGCTTGAGGGTACACTCGGGCACACGATTCTATCTAATTTCTCTTCTTATTTTGTTAAAGTTTTTTATAGTTTTTGTAGTTTATATAAGAAATATGGATTTTATTATTACTGTTCTTAAAATATTTAATTTTTCCTTGTTTAAGTTTTTTATAGTTTATATAAGAAATGTGTATTTTAGGATTACTGTTCTTAAAATATTTAATTTTTCCTTGTTTCCTTTCCTCACTGGGTTATTTTCCCTGTTGGGGCCCCTGGGCTTATAGCATCCTGCTTTTCCAACTAGGGTTGTAGCTTAGCAAGTAATAATAATAATAATAATAATAATAATATCCATTACTCTTTCTGGCTGGCGAAAGGAAAATATGTAGGCCTACTTGGAATATTCCTTAAACGTGGTTTTGGGGATTCCAGTATTATATACGAGTATATAAAGAGGAGAGAGAGAGAGAGAGAGAGAGAGAGAGAGAGAGAGAGAGAGAGAGAGAGAGAGAGAGAGAGAGAGAGTTATTTTGGTGTAATAT
Source organism: Palaemon carinicauda (assembly GCF_036898095.1). Taxonomy (NCBI): domain Eukaryota; kingdom Metazoa; phylum Arthropoda; class Malacostraca; order Decapoda; family Palaemonidae; genus Palaemon; species Palaemon carinicauda. Next base: position 129,515,756 of record NC_090727.1, on the reverse strand, counting down.
TGCCTTTAATAGAATTAATATAAAGAACAAGTTTGTATATATGAACCCTATAGAGATCGTCTACATTTTGTCATATAGACAGTGTCTGATATAGCCATTTATTAAGTTTGATACTGCGAAATACATTATAGCCTACATAATCAATTACTATTTAAATGAATTAGATATATTTAGCAATTCTTTAATGGTAATATTAATGGAATTAGATATATATTAGCAATGGTTACCATCCTAATAAGTCTAGCTTCACTCTCACAGAGGCACTAAAAGAGATGGAAGACCCAGGCCTACATGGCTGAGGACTATGAAACGTGAAGTAGGAGATGATGAAAGGAGAAGTATTGTTTGAAAGCTCAAGATAGAGACAACTAACCGAGGCCCTTTGCGTCAATAGGAGTAGATGATATATACAGTATATATATATATATATATATATATATATATATATATATATATATATATATATATATATATATATATATATGATAAATTTTGCACATTTAGATGTTTTTCATATTCAAATAAGTCATACATATTAATATATTAAACTATCGTCACTGATACTAGTTTCCTGGATCAGGGTTCGATTCCCGGCCGGTCAGAAGCTATTGTCTTTGAGTGGATCCGCCTTGGAGCTCTGATCCAGAAGTCGATAAGAGAATTCAGACATTCATGTATTATTATATAGGGTTTATTTGAATATATATATATATATATATATATATATATATATATATATATATGTGTGTGTGTGTGTGTGTGTGTGTGTGTGTGTGTGTGTGTGTGTGTGTAAAGGTACATAGGTCAGATTCACAGTTATAGGTTGGTTAAAACTTTGTTTTTCAGTTTTTCCTGATTTTATCTTAATGAAGAAATCGTTCCTTAAGAATCTAGTCTGACCAGAAATTTCTCTCCTTTTACGAGGTGTCTTAGATTAGGCCTACTGTAGTCTAACGGACCAGGATAAGCTAGGCAAAGATAAGTCCATTCACCTTCGACCGGTTCTTGAGAGTAAATAAAAGATGTCGGAAAGGAGAAATATAAGTCATAAGATTAATTGTGATGTTCTTTTGGCACAAACAAAACTATAGGCATATACCTAGACTTAATCCAAGCATAGGCCTATGGGTAATTAAAGGCTAAAGAGAAACTGGAGCTTCTGTTTCTCCTGGTAAACATGATGCCTATAGGCCTAACCATCTGGCAATACCACTAACCAAAGGAGGAATGTTTAAAATGGTAAAAAAAGGAGAAAAGATATAGGGAAAATTATATTGAAAATGGCCTAAGAAAGAAAACTAAATTTTTTTTATTGATCTTTTTGTGAATAAGCCAAAAGAAATTCTATTAGGCCTATCTTTCAGTCTGTCTCTAAAATTATTCACTTTCAATAACTCCACATTTCTTCATATATTAACCCTGACTAAGGAAAGGCTGATTATAAAAAAAAAGAAAAAAAAAACTGATAAGATTAAGACCAATTCAAACGACTCCCAATTTTAAAAGTACTTATAGGCCTATGCTGCCTACATGAAGTACACAAAAATCATTAAAATATCACAAAGAGGTAAAGTCCTTATCCAAAGGACCTGGGATGGAAAATATGAGTTATTTATTATTTCAAAGAAATACCTGCATAGAATATCACGTTAGAGGTTATCATAGAAATGGTTTATGGCACAAACTTGCTAAATAATTCCCGTATGTGATTAATGGGAACATGTAAAAAAAAAGAAGAAAAAAAAGATACAAGTTTGAGTTCACTTGTATGTTGAATTTTTTAAAATGAGATTTTGAAAAATTTTCATAGGCTTAGCCAAAACGTGAACTTAAAAAACCGTATATATTATTATTATTATTATTATTATTATTATTATTATTATTATTATTGTTTGCTACGCTACAACCCCAGTTGAAAAAGCAAGATGCTATAACCCCAAGGGCTCCAACAGACAAAGTAGCCCAGTATGGAAAGGAAATAAGGAAATAAATCAGCTACAGGACACTTAATGAACAACTAAAATGAAATATTTCAATAACATTAGCTGACCAAAGAGTTGAATTTGAAAGCCATAAAGCAGTTATGTAAGCAATGCTAGCGGATGTAGATTTTAAAGCAGTTAAAACTCGCAAATTTATCAGAAACCGATATAAGAGGAAAAATATACAGAAATATATATATAAAAAATGTTTTATAACTGATGTGCCACATGTTACTTCAGTCAAGCTAAACATTATAGAAAAAAATGCTGATATGGAGTGTGTTTCCAAATGCTGACACTACCTTTCATATATTTAAATGGTCAGGCTATTTTCAGCAAGGTGTTCATTTTTTTAAAAAGTGTAAGCCTATTAAAATTCCTATCAAAAACGACTATGTAAAGAGGGAGGCTGTATGCCCCAGCTCTAGGCCTACTATGTGCAGAAGCAGGAGAAAGTTGCTCAATTTTAAGTAAAGGTAGAGTAATATATATATATATATATATATATATATATATATATATATATATATATATATATATATATATATATGATAAATATTTTGCACATTTAAACGTGTTTCTTGGGCGGTTCCGCCTTGAGCTCTGATCCCGAGGTCGTTAAGAGAATCCAGACTTTAATGTATTAATATATATGGCTTATTTGAAATATATATATATATATATATATATATATATATATATATATATATATATTCAGTATATAACTATTTTCCTACTTACTGTTAACTTTGTTTAATTTTGAAAACTTAAATTTACCAAGAGCCATTCTAGACTTTGGTTGTAATCCAACACAGTCAACTGACGGTCGGATACATGATTCACTGATTAAGCCAATAGCCACTGGCAAGGTCAACAGATACTGAAAAGGCCAAAGGGCACCGATAAGGTAGATAAATAGGCCTACTGATAAGATCAGCAGATAGTGATGAAGCCGATAGACACTGATAAGATAGAAGGACGGTAGAATCAGAGGGAGATATATCATTTGAGATATCTGTGGGTCTAGGATAAGAAATCGACTAATAACAACTGCGTGCGCTCCAAGATTCGAACGCGGAGCTACAGAATTGCTAGCTAAAAACTTAACAAATATATATATATATATATATATATATATATATATATATATACATATATATATATATATATATATATATATATATATATATATATATATATATATATATATATATATATATATATATATATATATATATATATATATATATACATATATATATATATATAGAGAGAGAGAGAGAGAGAGAGAGAGAGAGAGAGAGAGAGAGAGAGAGAGAGAGATAGTTTTCGATGTTGTTAATCTTTTTACAACAGATAAAATTAATGAGACATTGAAACAAAGACGGAAGTGTTGGCGAAATTTCAAGATAAGAGAGAGAGAGAGAGAGAGAGAGAGAGAGAGAGAGAGAGAGGAGAGAGAGAGTCAACGGCTCATTTCTAACTGAACAGTGAATTGATTAGGCCTACCTAAGCGATTAATAAAATGGTTTTCATATATAAAAATTTCTCTTATGACAATTAACGTCAGGAAAAATGTTATAAATTCGTTCTCTTATAGAAAATATTATCTGAAATTTATTTTTTTCAAATTCTAGTTCAGGTAAACCAAATGTGCTATTTTGTATTTGTGACGATGGCTATATCATGTAAAATTAAAAAAAAATATATATAATGCAAATTTGTAAACCATGTAATTGAAAATAACAAACACCAGAATAATAAAAATGGTCGACTGTAGTGGGACGCAGCAAAGACAGAAAAACGTCAGTCGTCTCTATCTTGAGCTTTTAAATCAATTCTTCTCCATTCCTCATTGCTCAAGGGGTTAACTACTGCAATGTAATTGTTCAGTGGCTACTTTCCTTTTCGTATGGATAGGAGAGACCCTTTAGCTATGGTAAGCAGCTCCTCTAGGTGAAGGACACTCCAAAATCAAACTATTGTTCTCTAGTCCAGGGTAGTGCCATAGCCTCTGTACCATGGTCTTCCACTGTCTTGGGTTAGAGTTCTAAGCCATTGGGCTTATAGCATCCTGCTTTTCCAACTATGGTTGTAGCTTACCACGTTATAATAATAATAATAATAATAATAATAATAATAATAATAATAATAATAATAATAATAATAATAATCTCCTACATGCTTCATAGACCTTAGCCATGTAGGTCTAGGTCTTCCAACTCTTCTAGTACCTTGTGGAGCCCAGTTAAACAATAACTGCTAAAAACAAACTAAAAAGATATGGAATATGTACAATGAACTTGAAATGAACTTATATCTCTCTTGATGGCTCATTTAATAGAGTTTATTAAACTCTAATAAACTCACGTGTAATATATATATATATATATATATATATATATAATATATATCTCCAAATGACTTACCAAATAAAATATTGACAAAATAAACTTATACAACAAATAGATTATAAATTTACTTAAATGGATATTCTCTCTCTCTCTCTCTCTCTCTCTCTCTCTCTCTCTCTCTCTCTCTGTACATTACTGCAACTGGTAGAATATAAAATATGGTGACATCTTAATGTATTGTACGTGTACAGTATATCTAAAGTTGTATTGAAATATTGATTTGTATAATAAGACAAACCAAGAAGAAATTGGCCATGAAATAACCCACAGAAGAGAGAGAGAGAGAGAGAGAGAGAGAGAGAGAGAGAGATTCTTCCATAGGTCACTGAAAAGAGACATGTCCCAAACAGAGCAAGTGCGTAAAAGAGAGAGAGAGAGAGAGAGAGAGAGAGAGAGAGAGAGCATTATCCCATCATAGGCCTACTACGCTGATATCGCTACCTGCGTTTAAAGACCCATATCACGTGCGACAGAGAGAGAGAGAGAGAGAGAGAGAGAGAGAGAGAATTAATCTCTCAATAAGCCTACTACCCTCAGTTGAAGAGCCATTACTCAGATTTGGTGCACAGAGAGAGAGAGAGAGAGAGAGAGAGAGAGAGAGAGAGAGCTTTCTCATACCTACGAATTAATAAACATACAATACCTGTGTTGAAGAGCCACAAGGCCTAAGTAAATAACGTGAGCCAAATTCACACTGTCCGGCGGTGCATCTTTGGCCAGGACACAGCCGAAGACTCCACAGGCCTCACGCATTTCGTCTTCGGGTAGTTCCCCAGCTGTATTCCCCCACCCTTCGGCAGTGACATTGCCTTTTACCGCCGTCAATATTTCCCCATGCCCTTCGGAGGTTGTGAAGAGAGGGTCCTTCTGCTGTATTTTCCCCACCCTTCGGCAGTGACATTGCCTTTACCGCCGTCAATATTTCCCCATGCCCTTCGGAGGTTGTGGAGAGAGAGGTTCCGGAGCTGGTCCTCAACAGCTTCATTTTCGAAGCCGGGGTCGAAACAGCTCTCTGCCATTTTTAAAAATCACACTTCTTCGTACCTGTTTGTGTTATCTATTTCTATCCTTACGTCTATGACTTTTTTTTTGTTAATGAGTTTGCAAAGCGTAAAGACAAGGAACTTTATATATTTAAAAGCCTAAAATAAAATCGATCGTTATACGGGAATGAATATATATTTGTCTTTTATAAAAAGCCATCTTTCGCTATAACACATTATTCTATGTTATAAAAACTAGCAGGTCCAATCCATCATTTTTTTCGAAGAGGATTGGCGGACACGTGCTAGTCAAATCAATTGATTAAAAAACACGTGTCTGGACAGAGAAGATATATCCAGTTTAGACTTTTTTCACGTCCCGAAGCACTATGTTAATTCTCACTTTATAATTGAAATCACCATGGAAACTACACTTCTTCCAGCGGATGAATTCCAGTTCCTGGAACGCACAAGCACTGGAACGAGGGACTTTACAGCACAAAACAGAGATTTCATACAACGAAATGGCCTTGGAGTTTAGAGACAGACTTGCGTTCTTGGGAAGCCGTAGTAGCCGACTGAGACGAGAGTAGAGGCCCAGAGGGACCCTCACAGCATGGTATCATGGTAGTACTTGGTGGACCAAGGTAGGAGTCCTTGGGATGGGGTATGGGCAGGGGAGGATTCGGGCCCTGATACCCCACGAGCTAGGAGGGGCCCTGATACCCCACGAGCAACCAGATATACCCCGAAAGAGACTCGGGGGAGGGAGGGTATGAAAGTGGGGGTGTTAAACCAACATGGTTTGATCATATAAACCTTCTCTGTGTAAACCTTAAACCTCGTGCATTGTACCCTGGGTACAATGTAGCACATTAGCTGAGGAACTTGTTTATCTATATGTAAATGAAACTTTAGGTTACTCGTTTGGCTAGGAATTCTCAGACATCATACAAGTTTTTCTGGTTTTTCATACCAAGGTATCTTCTTTTCACCTGTGTTGTGACCACTAAGTCTATTAGCGTAGACACTTTTTTAACGTAGTGTGTGTGTGTATATATATATATATATATATATATATATATAGTCTTGTTTATATTGTCTTTGAAGTAATGGGTTAATCTTGAATGAAGGAAATATTCGTGACCAATAAATCAACAATATTCCCTATGACAGGATTTTCGTAATTAATCAATAAAAAGCTTCTAAAGATATTGGCTATAAGAAATCTAGAATTAAACTATATTCGGTATAATTAATGTTTCTATCCTAAAGAAAAATTAACATTTTATAAATATTTCCGTTAGAATTTACCCACTTTCTACTTTCAATTCAAGCAGTAGCGCCCTGTAATAAACATCGCCATTTGGAATGGAAAAGTACCAAAGAAATAGGCCTACGGTGAGGCTAGGCTAATCAGGGTGCGTAGTAGGCCTATGGTGAGGCTACTCAGGAGGCGTCTTCTGGAAAGGGCAGAAATAATCCTGAACTAGGTCAATGGGGATTATCCGATGGGGTATTTGACCTTGTTGTCAGATTAGGATGGCGTGGGGTAGGTATGGAAAATTGTTTACGGAATTTGCCAACGGTATCTCTGACGCCGTGGAGAGAGAGAGAGAGAGAGAGAGAGAGAGAGAGAGAGAATTGTATGTAAAATTAATTGAACTAAAGTTAAGAGGAGAGAGAGAGAGAGAGAGAGAGAGAGAGAGAGAGATTGTTTGTATGTAAAATGAACTTAAGAAAAGTGAAGAGGAAAGACAAGTTCATTTATACCTGAGAAAGAGAGAGAGAGAGAGAGAGAGAGAGAGAGAGAGAGAAATTGTATGTAAAATGAACTTAACAAAAGTGAAGAGGAAAGACAAGTTCATTTATGCCCTAGAGAGAGAGAGAGAGAGAGAGAGAGAGAGAGAGAGAGAATTGTATGTAAAATTAATTTAACAAAATTTAAGAGGAAAGACAAGTTCATTTATACCTGAGAGAGAGAGAGAGAGAGAGAGAGAGAGAGATATTGTTTGTATGTAAAATGAACTTAACAAAAGTGAAGAGGAAAGACAAGTTCATATATGAGAGAGAGAGAGAGAGAGAGAGAGAGAGAGAGAGAGAAATTGTATGTAAAATTAATTTTAACAAAATTTAAGAGGAAAGACAAGTTCATTTATACCTGAGAGAGAGAGAGAGAGAGAGAGAGAGAGAGAGAGAGAGAGAGAGAGAGAGAGAGAATTGTTGGTATGTAAAATGAACTTAACAAAAGTGAAGAGGAAAGACAAGTTCATTTATGCCTGAGAGAGAGAGAGAGAGAGAGAGAGAGAGAGAGAGAGAGCATTTAAGTGCCTTGATGCTTGCATTCGTACATTGTTTGCAAGCAAACAAAATGTGCTTCACTTTTAACCTCGACGCGACATACTATTCCTGCAGGTATATGCAAAATTGTTCCATCGTAGAAAACCCTGTTTGCTTAAATCTACCAGATACAGCAAATTCTTGATATGTTGTTGCTTGAAGAAGATCTCTCTCTCTCTCTCTCTCTCTCTCTCTCTCTCTCTCTCTCTCCAGTAAACTGAGAGGCCTCATGGAGGTAGTCTTCATATAGCTTGTCTAGCTATAGTCTCGAAAAGCCTCATCGAGGTAGACTCCTACATACCTCGGAAAAAATGTGTTTTACTGTTAGTACTATGAGAGAGAGAGAGAGAGAGAGAGAGAGAGAGAGAGAGATATTCGATGTGATAATATCAATAGTAATAATAATCTATTGGTTTATGTCTGAGAGAGAGAGAGAGAGAGAGAGAGAGAGAGAGAGCAATATATTCGATGTGATAATATCAATAGTCAATAATAATTTATTGGTTTATGTATAAGAGAGAGAGAGAGAGAGAGAGAGAGAGAGAGAGATGTGATAATATCAATAGTAATAATAATTTATTGGTTTATGTATAAGAGAGAGAGAGAGAGAGAGAGAGAGAGAGAGAGAGAGATGTGATATCAATAGCAATAATAATTTATTGGTTTATATATAAAAAATAGTTAAAACTTTATTTTTTATTTAGAAATTACTGTGTGAGTAGGCCTATATATAGGCTCAAATGAGCCCACTATTACTTATTCATCACCACCCATCTCCTTTTGAAGATATTGTTCTCATATGATATTTTATCTCTTATCAAGTGTGCATTATTAAATAATTATCTATTTATTTGTTTGCATATGTCATGAGTAACATATTTTAATTTCTCAGCAGTTCGGTAACGCAATCAATAGGCCTACATCTCTTTTATGACATACTCGTAAGAAAGGTAAAAAAGTGAATAGGTGATATTGTATAGTATATAGTTAAATAATAAATTAAAGAAAAGGAAAACTTAGTGTCACAAGAGTAGGCCTATATCAAAATGAGAAGTACGAAAATAAGATATTCAAAATCACTGGTTCGCATAAGATAGGCATATTCAGATAAAAAAAAAATGTGTTTGGCATCCATTTGCATAATTATTACTAAGTTATGCCAATATAGAGATCTTTTAGTCTACTTAATTTCCAGAATAGGCCTGTTTTCTTTATTTGATGTACATTTTAATTAACTAAATGCAAATATATTCATAATAAAAAGTTACAGGATCATGCATGAATGGCCAGACAGACTGATATCAGATCCTTGATTTTTCTGTCGAATAGTCTGGCATATTCATTACACCTCTCTCCTTACACATTACACTTTTTTTTTTTATCTTTTATTATGAAAATACAATTACATTTTCTTAACATACATTTTTTTCCTTTTATAAAGAAATATTCTTTAACAAATTATATTTTACATTTTTGTATATACATAATAACATCTATTATATGATAAAATTACACTTTTATTTTATTATTTTTCTAAATATGTTTTCAAGTTAGAAACATACTGATTTGTGAAAATATTTTTAACACGATTCTTATATCCAATAATATTTACATTAAATGTATTTAACAGTCTATTCTTTATACACTTAATAATTTGCTGTTCAGCACTTATTCCCAATTGTCTTGCCATCCAGATACTTGAAATAAAATCTGCTATTATTACCATTGCTGTATTTTCATCTGTTTGAATTACACATTACACTAACTTCAGTGGATTACTAATGTAGTTATTCTTTAACTATGATAATTAAGTAACTCTTTTCAGTGGTTCCCTTGTCCTTATCTACACCTTTATATCCATCTTTGATATTCATATTTATCATCCTTAACCAGTCGAAACATATAGGCCTACAGTCACATTGATCTATGTTTAAACATACTAGAATATTGAAACCCTCTTGGTGGCAATAGTGCTCGCGACATTTCCCCGTGTACTTTCACCCAAAATCAATTTTATTATTATTATTATTATTATTATTATTATTATTATTATTATTATTATTATTATTATTATTATTATTATTATCCTGAGGCACTGCTATACATTTTTGCCCCCAAATAACCTTGACCATCTAAGCCGGTTATTATTGTCAATCTAAGATGATCTAAAGTTGAGAAACTTGGTTACTGGGCCACAATGTTTGCAAGGACAATAAAGAATCCATTTACCAATAAGAAAACATCTCAAGTATCTGTCAAAACAAAGTTAATAATAATAATAATAATAATAATAATAATAATAATAATAATAATAATAATAATAATAATAATAATAATAATAATTCTCAGTTTCTGCTTGTTATCAGCCTAGTGTTTTTTAGACCTAATTGCAAGGACAATAAAGAATCTATTTACCAATAAGAAAACATCCAAAGTATCTGTCAAAACAAAGCTAATAATGATAATAATAATAATAATAATAATAATAATAATAATAATAATAATAATAATAATAATAATAATAATAATAATAATAAAATGCTAATAATAATAATAATAATAATAATAATAATAATAATAATAATAATAATAATAATAATAATAATAATAATTTCTGCATGTCATCAGCCTAGAGCTTTTATTAGACCTAATTGTAAATAAAATCAAGATATTAAAAGTATGGAGTAAGTTTGTTTTTGTCATTGAAAAAAGTTAGTGTTCGTCCTTGAAAAAAAAGGACAGTCTGGGTATCTTTCTTTTGTCCTTTATGGCTGTCTACAATCAGAGAAAGCGCCCACGGTTGGCTGTTGCCGGGGGCACGGCACATGGGCGTGGTAGGAAAGTTAGACATGGCTACCAACCTATACGAATTTTAGGAATTTGGATACCACGCTATGGTCTTCAAAGGGTACTTCGACCACTTATTTTCTGGATAATCATCTCTGTGATTATTATTAATTAAAGTTTTCTTAATTATGTAGTATTTAATGGATTAAATGCGTTAAATACTTAAATAAATATTTTGTACTTAATATACAGTCGTTAGGCCTATAGGCTTTTAACTGTGCGATTCTTCGAACTAATTGTAGAATGGTGTAAGTTCTGTTTAATTTTAGAGATTAAGTAATACTAATTACATTTAATTCATTATTGAATAAGATTATATTAAATAATTACACAAAATGCGTAAAAAACCAGTTCGCTGCCTTTAACAACAGCTGCATTCACCATCGCCAAAACTGGTCGACCTCGAAAAGCTCGAATTAATAAATACAGGGACCGGGTTATCTCTCTCTCTCTCTCTCTCTCTCTCTCTCTCTCTCTCTCTCTCTCTCTCTTAGTGATGAGACAGACGTAGAGAACATGTGACCACGCCACTGCAATGTGCAATGTACTGCATATTGCCCCACACATCAAACAATTAAGATAAACTGTTAGTTGAAGCACATACAATCTAATAATAATAATAATAATAATAATAATAATAATAATAATAATAATAATAATAATAATAATGCTTATTGGACAAAAACATATTTACATACAAAATATTTACAAAAAAAGACTCGGTCCAAGCCCATGTGGAGCATCATCAATTAAAAAAAATTATAAAAAGTAAATATTGATATAGATAAACTAAATGTACACATACATATACATAAGTATATACATATGCATACATATACAGCATACATATACATACATATACACACACATGTACATATACATACACATATACACATAGATACATATAAATGAGATTTTTAGCCTAAAAATTTCTTCAGAGCCTAACATTTACTTATATTATATATTAAAGTCACATGACCCAGTAAAGATAAGAAAATAACAGTAATTGTAGTACCACAATAGGCTTATCTTTCCCAAACTAGCCACCTGTGTTTGTGTGCTATCTTGGGATAGATTTGCTTACCAAATATCTTACTAATTGCAATCATGCATCTTGCAACTTGCTATTCCAGGGAAAAGCTTAGCACCGTCAGCACTTTCGTGACCAGCACTGCATGTGCTATCGAGGATATACAGGAACGTCATATATACTTTATTTTTCCTTATATAAGTCTTTTTATAGTTTATTTATGACATATTTGTTTTTGATGTTGTTGATAGTTTATTATATGACATGTCTGTTTTGACGTTGTTTCTTATTTTAGAATGATTTATTGTTAATTTGTTCTCTTCATTTATTTATTTCCTTATTTCCTTTCCTCACTGAGCTATTTTTCCCTGTTGGAGCCCCTGGGCTTATAGCATCTTGCTTTTCCAACTAGGGTTGTAGCTTGGATAGTAATAATAATAATAATAATAATAATAATAATAATAATAATAATAAAATGTTTACTGGATAGTCTACGTTCTTTACCATAAATAGCGAGTGGGTATGCCCAGTTAATTCTAATCTAATTTACAGTGATTTCTCCCGCTCAATTCCTTCTTACCATTTAAAGACTTATTTTCAGTAACACGTTTCTGATAATAAGAGTGGCTTCAGAAAAACAATGCGGCCAGTCACTGTCTCATCCAATTTATAACTCCTGATAAAAAGGTATGCTTAAACAGAAGTCCACACCAGGACTCTAAATCCATTATTATTATTATTATTATTATTATTATTATTATTATTATTATTATTAGCCAAGCTACAACCCTATTTGGAAAAGCAAGATGCTATAAACCCAAGGGCTCCAACAGGGAAAATAGCCCAGTGAGGAAAGGAAATAAGGAAATAAACAAATGATGAAAACAAATTAACAATAAATCATTCTAAAAACAGTAACAACGTTAAAATAGATATATCATGTATAAACTATAAAAAGACTTATGCCAAAATAGGACTAGCAACGTTATATGCAAAACCTAATCAAAACAAAATGTAAATAGTTTTATATATTAAGTAAATTATTACACACATGCACACACGAGAGAGAGAGAGAGAGAGAGAGAGAGAGAGAGAGAGAGAGAGAGAGTATGTGTTTCTACGGAAATGGAGGTAAAGTTTTAAGATATAAAGATATAACTGATGTTTTTTTACTGTTCTTGAAATATTTTAATTTGTACCATGGTGTTCCACTGCCTTGGGTTAGAGTTCTCTTGCTTGGGGGTATACCCGGGTACACTATTCTATCTAATTTCTCTTCCCCTTGTTTTGTTAGTCTTTCTAGTTTATGCTGGACATATTTGCTTAGGTGTTGTTGCTGTTCTTAACATATTTTATGTTTGCTTGTTTCCTTTCCTCACTGGATTATTTTCCCGGTGGAAGCCCTTGGACTTCTAGCATCCTGCTTTTCCAACTAGGGTTGCAGCTTAGCAAGTAATAGTATTAAAGATACTTCTGTTGTTTATTCATTTCCTTGTCTCCCTTCCTCACTGGGCTATTTTCCCCTATTGGAGCCCTTAGGCTTATAGCATCCTGTTTTTCCAACTAGGGTTGTAGTTTAGCTTGTAATCATAATAAAAATGTAAGTAGGAAATGAATGAACGCAGCTAAGACCGTATGTGAGAGAGAGAGAGAGAGAGAGAGAGAGAGAGAGAGAGGTGCATTTAGGACCCCCCCCCCCTCCTCCTCCTCCCCCATGGAGATATTAATTCCTCCATGCCGGTATCTGCAGACTGAGACTAGACTTCTCTCTCTCTCTCTCTCTCTCTCTCTCTCTCTCTCTCTCTCTCAGTTTTGCGAAAGGAGCAGAAACAGAGACGCCTTTTGATACCTGTTACCCTGACCGCAAGGAACTGGTTCCTCCAACAAGGATACTTTTAAAGGATACTTTTTTCTCATATTGCGAGGGTGAACTAGACCCAGGTATCAACCGCAACCCTTTGCACATTCTCAGCCTAGGCTACCAACAACATGCTCTCTCTCTCTCTCTCTCTCTCTCTCTCTCTCTCTCTTGTTCGATCCCAGGCTATCGCTCACATGCTACCCAGATAGTCATGATCATCATAACATTACTCCTGGAGACTTGTTATTCTACAGGATAAAAGAGCTCACGGGAGTCAGAATGACAAATAATGAGAGAGAGAGAGAGAGAGAGAGAGAGAGAGAGAGAGAGTATACGTTGATTTTACCACGTCTGTGTTTATCATTATCTCTGACAATTGTAGATAATATAAAGCAAACAGTCGATTGTTAGCTTAGCTAATAATTATTGCGAT